>NC_142943.1:30968645-31148645 GCF_046866305.1 Octopus bimaculoides
CTATTTCCAAGCAAGGTAATATTTCTCCATGGCTAGATATGTTTTTCATGTAAAACCAGAACTGAACAAGAGGAAGTTTATCCAACTACTGAAAATCTACCTCAGTAAACTTTGTCCAACTCACGCAAGCATGGAAAAGTGGATATTAAAACTATGATGATTGAAATGAAAGTGGTGATGATGATTTGACTCTAAATGATCATACAATCCTTTAATTAACAGTATTTCACTCTCATATTTTGCAGTTTGACAAGTTACATTTGAAGAGGTTTCACTATGAATGTAATCCACTTCTACAATCAGATTTAAATCCTTCATATCGAGATGCAGACATCTTTCCTCTGAAAGTACGTTCTTTAACCATCTTTATTTCCAATATCAGTATACTGGGTGGTGAGGTTTCAATTCCTGAGTGAATCTGGTTTACTTTACCTCATTTAAATTACTTCTCATGTCTCTTTTTCCATTTATATGTGTAGGTGAGCCATAGAAGGCAATCCCTATATAGTTGCTCAGCCAGTAATAGTAGCCAGATCTCTTTCAAGTCACTCACTATCACCTTAAAAAAAGGAAAAAAAAAAACCTATACAAGACAATGAACATAAGTTTGCTCAGTTTGCATCCCAACCACATGGTTTTGCATTCAGTTCCACTGCTTGGTACTTTGGGTAAATGCCATCTACTATTATAGCCCTTGGCTCACCAAAGCCTTGTTGCAGATTTTCCATAGCTGTATGTTCTTCCTGTCACCAACCTTCAACTGTTTTCAAACAAGATAATATTTTACCATGGTCAGATATGTTTTCATTGAAGATCAGAAATGAACAACACAACTTGTATGACAGAACACACCTGAGGTTGAACAAAATCAAAAGAGGAATGGTATATTAGTCCAAGATGTATTATATGTCTGATTGGGTTTTGTTTGTTTTTTTTAATTTGTTTTGTCCGAACACCAATCGGCTTTTTGCAGGCCATTTAAAAAGAAGATTGATGTTATTAATGTTCTTCTTGAACATCTACAATCCAACATACGTGGGAAAGACATGAACAGGAGAAAGTTTCAGAGTGCTGACATTCTTGGATAGAAAGACTATGCATAGTGATTACTTGGTTAGTATGAGGTCTGGGGGGGGGGGACTTGGACATAACAAGGGTGAGAAGTGAGAAGGCAAGTGGGGCAGAAATACCTGTAAGGAGGTGACATGAGCCAAACCAGTTCTGAGCAGAAGCTACTATTGTAAAGTAGAAAAGGCAGAGACTGAAGACAGCACACTTGTTCGTCAGAGGCTTAAGTGTGATTGTAAGTGACTTTATGCCAGTCTGTTAAACAGCCTTAAAATATTTGTGTATGTCACAGCAGCCAAACTGTTTCAGATGTGAGAATAATACATCATTATGGGTCTCACCTGCACTTTGATAAATGCCAGTATATCTTTAGAAACGGTCTGATAGATGTCAGTATAGCTTTAGAAATGTTAGATAAGTATTAATATGTCTTCAGAAAGGGTCTGTTAAGCACCAACATGTTTTTAGAAATGATCTGATAAACGTCAATATATCTTTAGAAATGTTTGGTTAAATACATGAATATCTTTCTTGCAGGAATTGGTTGTGAGATTTGTCATGAATGAGATGAAAAGACAGTAAGTATATCTCAAAGACAAAAATAATGTTTTTGATATTGACAGCAAGACACAAACAAATTCTAGAGAATAGAGAACTAATTTCAACCAGCATGATAGAACTTTAGTCACATTGAGGTTTTCACAAATTCATAATACGGTTGACCAAATTGCCACTATGGTGGAGAAAATTTTGGAATTTTCAGTGCAGCCCTCATCATGTAGTAATGTTTGCGCTTGTTCTGAGGTTTCTTCAACAACCTGACCATGATAGACAGCTATCATGCAGAAAATGCCAGCTTCCAAATCCTGTTTTATAATTAGGTAAAATTGATGAAATTTTAAACCTCTGTAACATTTTCCTGCAACTTTTCGGGAACAAATAAATAACAAAATTGGCTTTAACATGGAAAATTATTTCAATATACCAAATTTGGAAATTTTGACATAATTTTAAAATCTCACAATATGTGGCAACAACAGGGAAGACCCTACAAAAGTAGTGAGACAGAGAGTTATAGGACGTCACACACACACATTTACAAACATACACACAGATAATCACGAGTTTAAAATGGTGTATAGTAGACATGTATGTGTGTCTGTGTGTAAGTGTTTCTTTGCGATGGACAGCAGAAAAGCCACTCTTCTTAAAGCTATGTATTCCTCGCGCACCCCTTTCTGTTTGTGTGTGTGTGTTATACCTATGTATTTATTCAAGTATGTATGCAATGTCATGTGTATATGACAGCTGTAGTAACATTAACATTCTATTGCCACCACTGTTCTCCCTTCACTGACATAAGTCACCCTCTCTCTGTTGCTACTTTCCCTCAGACTAATACTTTTTACAACCTTCTCATTTTATCATATAATTCGGCCAATGCCCATGGGAGGGGGGGGGGCACATCACAGATTTTTATTGAAATCCAATTAGCCTATTGTTGAACTGGATGTTAGTGTAACATGTGTGCAAAGTTTTGTGAACATTGGTTTGCTGGTTTAGGCACTAAGATGGTAACAGACAGACAAACAAAAATTGCCATTTATGCGTATATATATATATATATATATATATATATATATATATATATATATACATACATACAAACATATGTACTTGATGAACTTCCTTCAGTTTCTGTCTTCCAAATCCAATCCACTCATAAGGTCTTGGTTGGCTGAAGGCTATCGAAGATATTTGCCCAAGGTATCCCACCATGGTACTGAACCCAGAACCATGTGATTGGGAAGCATATTTTTTAACCATACAGTAGCACTTGTGCCTATAGCTACACTTGTGCCTATAGTTCCACCTGCACCTATACATATTTACATAGTTGACCAATTCAGAAGCAGTATAGTCCCAAATAACTTCAATATATTGTTTCTTCTCTTGCTAGTTATCCAATGCTGTGGAATTCAATGATAGAAAGAAAGGAAATCCAGCAGATAGTTGAAAAAGGCAACCATTGTGTTATATGCAATGGTTTCCATTTACATATCCATTTTAGTTGTGTTACATTTTTTAATGCAAAGAAGGTACATCTTTATTGGAATTTTCCATCTTAACTTTCATAATGTAACTTTTTCAGTAAATTAAAAGTTTTGCAATGAAATTCCTTTATTCTTTGACCCTGTAATTACCCAAATCTTGCCTGTGGCTGTTGAGTCATGTAGCAAAACTGAACTCTTCAAGCTTGATTCAAATAATAATAATAATAATAATCCTTTCTATTATAGGCACAAGGTCTGAAATTTTGGGGGATAGGGAAAGTCTATCACATTGACCCAGTACCTGACTGGTACTTAATTTATCAACCCCTCAAAAGGATGAAAGGCAAAGTTGACCTCAGTCGAATTTGAACTCAGAATGTAGCAAAGGGTGAAATACCACTAAGCATTTTTCCCAGCATGCTAACATTTCTGCTAACTCACTACCTTGGTAATAATGATAATAATAATGATGATGATGATGATGATGATGATAATTTCAAATTTTAGCACAAGGGCGAAAGGGTTAATTGATTAAAAGTTAATAATAATAATAATAATAATAATAATAATATATCCAGAAAACAGCATGTCAAGGTGAAACCATATGTCTTATAGAGCAACATTTTTCACAAAAACTGGAATAAGCTTAATGCTTATTCCAGTTTCCATGAATATGTTAGTGTATTCTTGTAAAAAGTTACTCATCAAATACACAGAAATTGATTGAATTAATGCACTAGAGTCAGTGATATTGACTTTAGTAAGCTACCTTTTGGCCATTACTTAACAACTGAAACCAGTCAAAGAATAAAATAATGTGCTTTTTTTTTTTTTTTTTTTACTAAAACACCATAATGGTTTGTCAGGTTTTATAACTTAAAAATTTGTTCATTCCAGAGACTGAAAACACAGACACCTAAAGGACCAATACCAATGCAGATTCTGTTATGTTCTTCCCAATGTTTCAAAAGCAAAGAGTCATTCTCCATTCCTCCAGACGTCCATATCAGCCTAGTTTCTGGTATCACAACTAAAACTTCATAAACAGTCTCTTCTTCTGATCTGTCTATCCATCTATCAGCCCCTTTCTTCTACTTCTCTCTCCCTACTCTCTTTCTCTAGCTACCTATCTGTCCATCTATATGCTGCCAATTCTTTCTTTCTTTTTAACACACATATAAGAAGAGAAAAAGGGATTAAAAAATCCAGATAAATATCAATAAAACACTCAATTTTAAATGAATTTGGTTAACTATATCAAACAATCAGATGCCAATAAATGCAAGCAGAATATGCATTCAAGGTAATTCCTCGTGTATGGCAAGTAGAGCAAAATATCATTTAGAAGAATTTCAAGAAATTCAGAGTATTAGACAACAAAAATATGGACAGAGAAAATCACATCCTTAATTGTTGGATTCACCATACAAAACCGTATAGTTGTTCTTGTTGTATCAACATATTTAGAGACAGAAAATATCTTTCAAGTTAATATATCTAAAAATATATGTCAATACAATATTTTCAAGGCGATCCAAAATTTGTTAAATTCAAAATGAATGAAGAAAATATCTTCTGTACACAAACATACAAAAAGAACATTAAGAAGAAATATAATCTAAGAAAAGGTATTTTTGTAGTCAACAATTGGTAGCATCAGTGGATAACAAGAATAACAAAATAAACATAAGAATTCTACGTTACAACAATTAGAAACATAGAGATTCTATGTCACAACAATTAGTTACCTATCTATTAAATATATTAAACATTTTTAGAAAAATTATGCTTACTATATAATATACTAGCAGAAATACCCGGCTTTGCCCGGGTTAAAGAGAATAATGAAATCTAAAAACGCCATCTAGACTACACAACCCTCAACTGTTAGTAGCTACGATATCATATTTCTACATTAATAACTCTCCAATCCATGCCAGCATGGAACATAGACATTAAGTGGAATGCCAGTCTCTCATCTGGGAAGGCCTTGAAATCAATGTTACCAACTGGGGACTATGTGTGTCGCAGTGATAATAAAAAGACTCAAAGGAGGTCTGCAACGAAATAATTTTACTCAACACTTTGCAAGTGAATCAGTGGAGACAAAGATGCATCTCATTTACTTGACAATTTATGCACTACATTGCAGAAATCACAATGTAAGTATATCTGAAAGGGTAGTCTTACACTGTTGTACCGTTGAATTACAAATAATGCTCATCTGTTATGTTCGGGTTAAAATTTCATCAACATCAAAAATATATGAATTTTCATGGGAGTTATGACCGTTATGCATAGAATGTAATTTCCAAATTTCATAAAGATCCATTCAGTACTTTTGGATAAGAAAACAAATGACTAATGTGTGTGTTTGTGTGCATGTGTATGTGTGTGATGGGTGTATATATGTATAGATATCTGTATGCATGTATATATATGTACATATTACATGTACATCTATATATATATACATCTACACATATGTATACATATACATGTATGCATATAGATCTATATCTATATATATATATCTATACATATACGTATACATCTATATGTATACATATACATCTCTCTCTCTCTCTCTGAAAGTATCTGTCATTACAGTATCGAAATGTGATTGTTTCAGTTAGAGGAATAACGTGTACATATACATCTCTCTCTCTCTCTCTCTCTGAAAGTATCTGTCACTACAGTATCGAAATGTGATTGTTTCAGTTAGTGGAATAGTTTCATTTTTAAAGTGAAAGTATTTGACATGAGTGTTTTTGTTTCACTTTTGACACGTAATACTTAAATAATGGAGGAGATATTATGTTGCCGTGGGCTCGAACTCTGCAAGAAGTTAAAAAATTCTTTTGACTAAAACACAACTGGAACCCTAAGTAAGGCATCTGTAAAATTTGAATGAAATTGGTTGTGTAGTTCTCGAGTTTTAGGGATTCACACACACACACACACACACAGACAGACAGACAGACACACATTCTCATTTTTATATATATAGATGAAAAGCAATTATAATTAAGAATTGAAAAATTGAAATGCCTTCACAAATTTGCGACATTTCATTATAAAATTACTATTAAAATTTAATAATATTAATTTAGAAGTAATTATATAATACATTTCTTCAAGTCTAAGATCACATGTAGAATTGTCAATATTATACAGTGGTGCATAACTAATAATGGGCCACTTTAAATCCCTAAATCTCTCCTGTGCTGGTTCCAATTGCCACACCCAATACACCACCTCAAATGGTGGGCTGAAGCACAAGGAAGGGGTGGGAGGGTGACACTGCACCACTAAGCAGGCAGAGCGGCTACAGCAAGTCAACGATTAGGTGTTCGTGACTTAAGGTGACCCACACTATACTTTGTAGAGCTCAGCTAGCAGTCAATAGGGACAGCTCCACTTCAAGTCTCTTTCCGAAATCCAAGTGATTGATCTTCAGGTTAGTACTCTGTCCTTGGAAAAAACCCCAAGCTATGTAAACAGTTCAAAGCACAAGAGCGTCACAGCATTCATCTCCTGCTGGAGATTGTAGAGTGACTGCCAACCAGTCCTGCTGGTGTACTTTGCTTCATGTGTCACTTGATGCAGAAGCACTTAGATTTAAGAAGCTCTATATCAGAAAATAAAAGTGAAGGTCATGGTTGGAATACTTTTGATCAGGGATAAACGAGTGATTAATAAATTATGGCTTGAGTTTAAAAGTTAAGTCATCTATTCAGTAGCAAGGCTTGACTTAGAATTAAATAACAGTCAACAAGGCATGCTAGAAATAACAGTCAAATCTGTGTTCTGGACCATTATACAATAAATACATCTTGATTACTTGACCATTACACACACACTTATACAAAAAACAAAAAATGCAAAATATGAAACATTTCAATAAAGTATCTTTATTTTTATAAAATATTTACAGATTTATTTATGTAAATTTTTTTTGCATATTTTATTAATGTTTGGAAGAGAAATGAATTTGGAATAAAATATAGAAAAACAAAATTAGAATATTTATCAGATTTATACAATGAGAAGTGAAGTACTATAAAGATATCACATTTATACAATAAACAAAACAAAAGCTATAGCAATATCACATATCATAAGAAAACAAAGGGAATACCAATATCACATACATACCAAGAATAAAAGGGTAAGAGTTAGAGTGATATCACATTGATACCATAAATAAGGAAGAAAAACTCTAGCATTATCACACTTATACCATGAACAAGATGACAAAACCTATGACAATTTCACATTTACTCCATGATTAAGTCAAAAGCTAAAGAAGTATCACATTTATACATTGAACAAGAGCTACAGTGATATGACAACAGAAAATGTGATATCGATATAGCATCTCATTTACAGAATGAACATGAAGAAAGACAAATAATAATAATGCTACAAAACAAAAACAACATTCCCCCAGAATTCAATCTTCAAACATTTAATATTTTTGAGCAGCAACAAGAACAAGAAAAGGAACTGACTGAACAAATACAAGTGCATAATAAATATTAACAAACATTATTCTATATACATGTACAATATTTAAAAGGTTGGTGAAATACATAGAATACAAATGTTGAGTATGAGATATTACGTCTAAAAATATGTAATATTCCAGCTAGAAATAGTATTTTGGGAATTATAACCATAGTTAAATCTTTAATAATAATAATAGAAAATATGATATTAAATGACAAATAATAATGTAATAATGGTTTCAAATTTTGGCACAAAGCCAGTAATGGATGCCCTTCCAGCCACTTTACAATGTGGACTGGATACTTTTTACATGGCATCAACACTGACAGGATCACCAAGTAACTAGCAACACAAAGATCCTTTGAGGGGAGGGGGCATTGGAGGAGGTGATCATGTACCAGATGATGAAAGGTTGGTGTGACAGAGAGAGACAGAAACAGGTGTCTGGTGCATGCATAGCTGTGTGGTTAGGAAGCTTCCTTCCCAGCCCAGTCGCACCACAGCATGGCACTTGGGCAATTGTTTCCTATTATAGCACCTGGCTGAGCAAAATTTCATGAGTGGATTTGGTAGATGGAAACTGTGTGGAAGTCCAAGATGAACATATATTTACAAATGTATATGTGTGTGAGTGTGTATGCACCTTGTCTTAACATTAAATATAGTTGTAAATTAGTGCCAGCATCATATAAGAAGTGTTGCTCCTTCCCAATCTTCTGGTCGTTAGGGAATTATTATTACCTTAGTTGGAAACAAGCAACGATTGATGACTGAAAAGGTATCAAGCCATTGAAAGTCTCTCTCAAAAAAAATCTCATCTAATCAATGCAGGTAAAAGTAGATGTTAAAATGATGATGATTTATATGTGCGTGTGTGTATATATACATATATATATAATGTACTGTTCTGTTATGTGATATGGGTGGAATCAACATAAAAGTACTCCATCCAGTGAGAGAAAAATATCATTTAATATATATACTGGATTTAAATTTGAGCTACTATTAGTTTCATACTTCTGAAAACACAGCGGTCAGACATAACTTACCAAGTATTTCCAAGTAACCCTGGATTGTTTGGAAATAAGTGGCATGCTATCAAGATTGTCTGACCATTGTATTTTCAGAAGCATGAATCTTACAGCAGCTTGAAGTTAAACCCCGTATATATTAAATATATCAATATATATATATATATATATATATATATATATATATATAAAATATATAGTTTTAGGGAAAATAACCAAGTTTCAAGAACTCATCGATGAAAATCCACTATCACATATAGAAAAATTAATAATTAAAAGCACAATAAATGAGTATAATATAAAGTAAAGTAAATATCATAAGATAAATATAATAAAAAGATTACACGTGTTTCATAACTAATTTTCAAATAGAAAATAAATTTAAATCGATTAAAATCAATTGAAATTATCGAAAATAAATTCTATTCAAAAATATAGCTACTCGTCAGATCGTAAGTAGAACAATAATTAGATATATATATCTCAACCAACAATAAGTACCAAATGAATTAATATGAAATACTTATTATATAAAGATAGAAAAATTATTAAAAATATCATAATATCAAAATAATAACCATTCAATAATCATCCCTTTATCCATTATAATAACATGTATATTATATACAAAAAACATCTTACATAAATTATCATTGTTTTAAATACAATTTGAACGAAGTTTAAGTTTAAAATAATAATGAAGATAAAATTAGTACATATTTAACCGGTGTAATAGTTAAAGCTATACTATTTAAAGCTAAAGACGTTTATTTAATTATAATTAAAAATCAATTGAATAACAGAAAAATACAAGATTATTTATTTCTACAAACGTAATAATAAAAATATGAATGAAAAAATATGAATGGAAAAATTAGGAAAGAAAAAATTATTAAGAATAAAAGATTAAACTTTATATATACTCTTTTACTCTTTTACTTGTTTCAGTCATTTGACTGTGGCCATGCTGGAGCACCGCCTTTTAGTCGAACTAATCGACCCAAGGACTTATTCTTTGTAAGCCTAGTACTTATTTTATCGGTCTCTTTAGCCGAACCGCTAAGTTACGAGGACGTAAACACACCAGCATCGGTTGTCAAGCGATGTTGGGGGGGACAAACACAGACACACAAACATATACACACACATACATACATATATATATATACATATATACGACGGGCTTCTTTCAGTTTCCGTCTACCAAATCCACTCACAAGGCTTTGGCCGGCCCGAGGCTATAGTAGAAGACACTTGCCCAAGGTGCCACGCAGTGGGACTGAACCCGGAACCATGTGGTTGGTAAGCAGGCTACTTACCACAAAGTTTTAATTTAAAAAAAAATCTTTAACGATATTATAAACTATAAAGATTAATTATTAATCAAAAATAATCGAAAATATATCAACACTATTCAAATCGAAGTTCTAATATTATGTTGAAATGAAACTATAACTTCTAAATAATTTAGTGTTAAATAAGTTATCTATTAAAAATAATCTATAAAGAACCAAATGAATAATATAAAAAACAAGAATACGTATTATTTTCAAATAGTAGAAAATCTTTAGCAAAGTAAAAAACAGTACTTATCCAAATTTTTCCGTAATTACTTTACTTTATATTATACTCATTTATTATGCTTTTAATTATTAATTTTTCTATATGTGATAGTGGATTTTCATCGATGAGTTCTTGAAACTTGGTTATTTTCCCTAAAACTATATATTTTATATATTTTATCTATAAAGCTCAATTTAATTTTAATTTTTTATAAATTGATTTTAATTGAGTTTTTACCTGTAATTTTGGATTTTGTCCCTAATATATATATATATATATATATATATATATATATATATATATATATATGTATATATATATATATATATATATGCATACATACATTTGGATCATAAAAAAAAAAAAGGTACTAAAATGTATACTATAGTTTATTGATTGATGGATTTCAAACTAAGTCTTCCCTCCCTTTCTTACACTATATATATATATATATTAAAAAAAAAAACATACATGCTGTTTATCTCAACAACAGATGCTATAAATATTATGTTTTGTCACACAGGACCACTGATCAATGAACGATGAAGAAACCCTGAGATCTTTCAAAAATAGAATATTTTGGCAGTCATCATCATCATAAAGAACAGAAAACTCAGAGAAGCCAAGGTTTGAATAAATATGTGAAGGTACATGCATATATTTACAGATACACAAGTATCAATATTCTTACACTTCACACATAGTCATATATTTGTATAAATGGGGAACATTCAATCAAATATGAATTGAAAATGTAACTATGAATGATTTTTAAAAAAGAAAAAAATTCTATACATTCTGGACAACTGTTGCAGTTTCAGAGGTACAATGTCATAAATAGGTTGATGGAACCCATTTTGTAACAAAGAATTGTTTTCAAAGTTATGTATACATATATAGACACACATACAAATTTATAAAGACATATCTATATACAGAGAATTGGTGTATAAACATGAAAAGAGATATCCACAGTAATTAAGAGCTCAGTTAACAGCTCATTGTTAAATTTGAATATGTTATTACAATGCAGTAAATTCAGGTGGAACAAACTTGCATGTATATACAGAATCAACTAAAATGATAACTGAGAGCACCATAGTTAGAATAAATAATCAGAAAAGCACAAATTTCACAAATAGTTCAGACACAAATTTACAACACATTACATGGACATATTATATCCTCCGAACAACAGTAAATGAAGAATAATTTTTTTCCTAGTCCACTGATGTGTAAAGCTGAATGAAAGCCTGACAGAAAGAAATCTAGGTTTGGATGTAATACAACCCTGTTTACCACACACTTGCCAAACATACATCAAACTCTACACACTTCTAGCATCAGGGTGAACATCAGGTACTTAGATTCTGAATCACAAAATAATAAAGAATATATATATGTTAATACAGTTCTATATTTAAGAGATGAGGAATTATGTACATTATTTACATTTGACAGATATTTGTCATCTTGTTTGTTGTTAACACAATGTTTCGGCTAATATACTCTCCAGCCTTCATCAGGTGACTTGGGGAAATTTTGAATCTGGGTTCTCATTCCTAAGGTATTTTTTGATGTTATTATTATTATTATTATTATTCAGGTCACTGCCAGGAATCGAACTCGGAATCTTGGAGTTAGTAGCCCACACTCTTAACCACTATGCCGTAGTGGTTAAGAGCGCAGGCTACTAACCCCAAGATTCCGATTTCAATTCCAGGTAGTGACCTGAATAATAATAACATCAAAAAATACCCTAGGAATGAGAACCCAGGTTCGAAATTTCCCCAAAACACCTGATGAAGGCTGGAGGGAATATCAGCTGAAACGTTGTGTTAACAACAAACAAGGTGAGGACAAATATCCGTCAAATGTAAATAATGTATATACATGTTATACTTCAACAAGAGGGGTGACAGTGATTTTGAAGTTTTCACCTATGTCCAATGAAAGTATATGTGCATTACAGAAAGCATTGAATTCAGTTTAATACTAGATTGGGTTTTTTTTTTGTTATAACTTGACATAAAAATATACATTAATACACACACACACATATATTTATACACATACAACATAGAAATACACACACACAAATATATATATATATATACATACATACAGAGAGTGGTAGGTAAACAAGGCTACCACTACAAATATTAAGATAACAACAAGAATCCCCAAGATATTTACTAAGCTAAATGTTAAACATTCTTGAAGCGTTAAATTTTATTTTCTTAAAAACAATTTTTTAAAACAAACTGCTATTTACACACATTAAAAATATGATTTTGCAGCCACACAAAATTAGTCATGTCTAAAATAAATAGGAAGTCAATCAAATCAATCTGGTATTATTTGACAGCCACTTATTGTATCAACTACAGAAGAATTTCAAAAAATAATCCCAACTCAAAATGTAGAGACATGACTGAATACCACAAGGCATTATGTCTGATGTTCCACCAATTCTTCCATCCACTGTCTTATGAATAATAATGATAAAGAGTTCTTACTGTAGTACTGGGCCACAAATTTATGAGTATGGGATACAAAGTCTAGTGAAAATATACCCCGGTATATGACTGGTATTAATCTCAATTAAAAAAAAACTTTACATCAACTGTAGTGGGATTTGAACTCAAGATGTAAAGAGAGTAAAGCTCAATGCTAAAAGTTCTTGAGTAGATCATATCACTATTGTTTCTTTCATTTTACTGCCTTCTTGGGGCAGAATTTCTTATTTAGGGACAAGGCCAGCAGTTCTGAGGGGAAGTGGTTAGTCAATACCATTGACCCCAGTATTTGACTGGTACTTTATTTTATCAATTCTGGGAGGATGTATGGCAAAGTTGACCTTGCCGGATTTGAACTCAGAATGTAGAGAGCAAAGAAAAAAAAGATATCCAGCAATGCATTTATTCCAACGCTCTAACAATTCAACCAGCCTGCCACCCTTGGGGCAGAAACAATAAAGATCATGGTTTCAATTTTTGGTACAAAGCCAGTAATTTTTGGAGAGGGTTAGTTGATTACATTAACTCCAGTATTTAATTGATACTTTATTTTATCAAACCAGAAAGGATGAACGGTAAAGTTGGCTGTCTCAGAATTTGAACTTAGAATGCAAAGAGCCTGAAGAAATGCCACTAAGCACTTTCTCTGGTATGCTAACAGTTCTGTCATTTTGCTGTCTTAGTAATAATAGTTTCAGATTTTGGCACAAGGCCAGCAATTTTAGGGCGATGGGTAAATTGATTACATTCACCCCTGTGCCCAACCAGTACTTATTTTATCAACCTTGAAAAGATGAAAGGCAAAGTTAAACATTACAGAATTTGAACTCAGAACATAAAGATGGACAAAATACTGTAAAGCATTTTGTCCAGCATGCTAACGATTCTGCCAGCTTGCTGCCTCAGTAATAATAACAATAATTTCTAACATAAGTACAAAGATATAAATATGGGTGAAGGAATACATTGATAAAACCAAACCCCAATACTTGATTGGTACTTTTATTTTATCAATTCTCCCAATACTTGAGTGCAAATTCATTGTCACTTCCCAGACCACAACTGGTATCATACCATATTTTATCTATCTCAGAGGAATGGTAAGGCAAAGTCAACCCTAACCCTAACCCATAGTCAGCAGGATCAGAAATTTGTAGGAACAGAGTTTAACCACTTAATCTGACATGAGTATATTACAGGGAGGGAAGGCAAAGTTGACTTCTCTTAAGAAAGGAACCCAGAACATGGAGAGGCAAGCCTAAATACTGTAAAGTCAATTTTAGTGCCTCATTTTACTATTTCTGCCAACTCCCTAACAACATTAACATTATTACTATTATTATCAATAATAATAATCATTATCACAGTTTTCGGTTTCGTTTCGCTTCTTCACCAATTAAGGTAGTTTTTCTTTTTCTCATCCCAGAATCTGGAAGATTCAAGCTTAAATGAAAAAAAAAAAAAAAAAAAAAAATCAAAATTAATATCAATGAATCAATATCTGTTGGCAACCTATTACATTAACTATACAAGTGCTAGCCCTGCTTACAATGGTGAAATACACACATCACTTTGCATATAACATACACATACACATACATCTAGGTAAAAGTGGTTACGGTATTCAGCTCATGATCGTAAGGTTGTGAGTTTGATACCTGGCGGTACATTGTGTATGCAAAGGGTTAAAAGCTATAGTTACCTGGCCCTTAAAGCAATGACTTCAGGAGGACAAAATTCATCAGGTGACTGTAGTACTTCATTTGAAAGGTAAGCAGCAATATAATCAGGACGAAGACAAAGTACATTGTTTCGCAATAAGGTTTCTAAGTCACTCTGTGAAGATAAACAAAAGATATATGTTAGAATATGACACATACACCCCCCCTCTCTCTGTATATATATGAAATCTTAAAAGGTGTACTGTGTAGTGTTTACTTAGTATATATTGGATGGTATATTTGAATCCATAAGTTATATTTTCTGTGGTATGTCCTACAAAACTAAGATCCAGTAATGTGAGTTACACCATTCCATGTGAATGTGTGTATAAATGGATGCAGGCATAGCTGTATGGTTGAGAAATCTGCTTCCCAACCATGTGGTCTCAGATGTAGTGGTACTCTGGGCAAGTGTCTTCTACTATAGCCCACGGCCAACCAAAACCTTGTGACTGGATGTGGTAGACAAACTGAAAGAAGCCTGTCATGCCTGTGTGTGTGTGTGTGTGAACCCTTGTTCTGACATTATATGATGGTTGTAAACAGGGCTGTGGGAGTCGGAATCAGTAAAATAGACCACAATCACTTATTTACATATTTACATAGAGGAGTCAGAGTTGGAGGTGCCAATAATAGAGGAGTATATATATATATATATATATATATATATATACACACACACACACACACACACACATAAACATATAGAATAAGCTTCTTTTCAACTAAATAGAAATGAGAAGGTAGGCAGCTTTACTTACAGTAGTGAGATCAGCTCTAGTAATATCTATAAGGGCATGTGTTGCTGAAATTGGTTTGGTAAATGGTGGCTTAGCAGACAAAACCTTGGCACCACCGGCCTTCAAAAGGCGTTCAAAGTTGCTTTCTTTCTTTTTACAAGTGCACAAAATAACAGACCAATCATAAAATGCACCTTGGCATTTTGGGCTTTGCTAAGGAAAAAAAAGAAAAAAGAAATAGAAAGAGAAATTATTATAAATTGAGAATACATAATAATGAAAGTAATGATTTCTATCATTTTCATAATAAACCGAGCCCCGATATATGATACATATATGTAGTAACAGAGTGATTGAAAGAAAACTATTAAGGCAATGGAATATACTCTGATCTAAACCTATGATGAAGATTTTCAAGCCATGACAATCTGGTCCTTTAATCAGATAAAGTATATCTAGGGTTGCATTACCTCATTTGTCCTCCCTTGCTGTTGTTTTGTACAGGTCTATCCTGATCTAGCAGACCTATCATCAACTGTATCTATCCGGTCCTTTATTTAGACATAGTGTCTCTAGGACTACATTACTTAATGTGTCCTTTCTTGTTGTTTAGCACTAGGTAAGCCATGTTCCAATGAAGCTATGATCAAATGTCTTCCAGCCATGACGACACTGCTTTTATTCAGACATTATTCTCACATTACCTGGCACAAAGCTACCTCCTCCAGTATCCTACCGTCTCAAAGGATCTCTGCCTTGCAAGTTACTCAGTGACCTCGCTGGTGCTCGTGCCACATAAAAAGTACCCAGTCCACACTGTAAAGTGGTTGGCGTTAGAAAGGGCATCCGGTCGTAAAAACCACACCAAAATTGAGAGTGGAACTTGGAGTAGTCCTCTGGCTTACCAGCACCTGTCAAACCATCCAACCCATGCTAGCATGGCAAAAGAATGCTAAATGATGATGATGATGATGATGATGATGATGACAACAGTCTAAGATGTTCCTTTTTAAGGACAAATTATGTGTGTAGTTTTAGGGACACTTAAATGTCCTTTTCTAGCAAGTCTAGCAACCACATAGAGGCCCTGTTGTCAACCCTAACTTAGTATTACTGTTCAAACACATTAGTGGGCAACCAAGCAAACCAAATAATCATCAATACACTACTTACCTTCTTTAGTTCCTGTATTTTGAGACGCCATCTTTGTGCTGAAGCTGCTAATGTTTTCATAACAGAGTTGGCTGAGGCTAAGACACTTTCTGTGGATACACTGCCCCATTCATGTTTAGCTTCCTGGGGATAAAACAACATTATGTGAGTATGTATACTCTCACATATACACATGTTTAATACATCAGTATTGCCTCTATGGGTGAATCATGTTTCTGGTGGCTTTTACATCCTCTGTTACATACTGTGTTGTGCTCCCAAAGAAGGAACAAAAGTAACTCACAATTGGTGATTCACCCACAGAACCGGTTCGTTTTGCAACTCAATTTTTATGCCACTGCAATCTTCAGGCAAAGATCACAATAGTATGAAGCTCGAGTCGTAAGACAAGCTTCCAATTTCTGTTTCAATAAAAAAAACCTCATATCCTCTGCATGTATTGAGCACACTGTTCTCATTCACTTCCAGGGGGTTAAACCAGGTAATAGATACCCAAGAACAGGGATAACCCCTCCAACCAACCAACCTCCGCATTGTTTCCACCCTGCAAATTACAATTTGGTTGACCCAAATGACACAAGGCAAGATTGAACCTGAAACCAAATTATTGCAAAATGAACTTCCTAAACAGTCATACCTTATAGCATGGACAAAATAAATACCAGTGATATATTAGGTTTGATTCAATTGACTACATCTGTTTTCTATGAAAATTGCTCTGGCACCTCGTCATAGGAAATAAATTATTTCACACAAAAAAAGGGAGGTATTAAACTTTGTTCAGAAGGCCACAAGACAGAAATATAAGCACAAACCTGAACAAACTTCTTAGCTCTGCGACAATCTTCAAAGTAAGATTTATGAAGTATCCACTTCCCTGATGCCATACAAGCCAAGAACTTTTCATTTCTGGTCGGACATCCTAAAGATAATGAAATTCAGAAATCTTAATAAATAAAATAAAATCTCAGCTTGTGAAAAATTTAGTTAATTTTAGCAGATTTGAGAAATGATGATCTTAATTCTTAGTGGTTTAGCTAAAATATATAACACAGTTGCTATAAATACATTTAACATGGGCTGTAAAGCTTAACCCTTTAGCATTTAAACCGGTCACATCTGGCCAAAATATTCTACCAGTTTATCTTCAAACTGGCCAGATCTAGTCTCTCATACTTACCTTACAATATTATTCTAAAAATAAACAATCATGTCATTGAAATCTCAAAGCTACATGGTAATGCCTGACTAATTTAAATCAATGTGAATAAATAAGCATTACACTATATTTAACAGAGAAATCTGAAAGCTAACAGGTTAAACAAACTGTAATAGCTACTATTAGGATATAGTGGAAGATGTACTGTAGACTTTAGTGCGAAGGCAGGTCTTAAAATTTGACAATATATCACAGTTGCTATAACAACGAGAGAGAACAGGCATGATTTTGAAGATATTTCATATTTGCTACAATATTCTTTTCTACTCTAGGCACAAGGCCCAAAAATTTGGGGGAGGGGCCAAGTAGATTAGATTGACTCCACTACACAACTGGTACTTCATTTATCGACCTCGAAAGGATGAAAGGCAAAGTTGACCTTGGCGGAATTTGAACTCAGAACGTAAAGACAGATGAAATACTGCTAAGCATTTCGCCCAACATGCTAGCGTTTCTGCCAGCTCACCACCTTATATTTGCCACAATATTATGGAACATCTGATGTGAATCTCACATTAATAACATGTCACAATTGCTATAAGAACATGTTATTCAAGGAATATGAAAATATCAAAACTATTTACAGAGAATTAAGACTGAGACTTACCAATAACAAGATGTGTACAAGATTCATGATAGATCTGTCCTTCTATGACAGTTCCTCCAAGTTCCTCAATCAAAGCACCATAATCCACTCGTTCCTGGTAATAAATGACACATACAATAATATAATCGTATAAATATCTACTCTGTTAGATACTTTATTTCTCATTTTAGAATTGCCATTACCCTATTATTTTTTATCCAGCATAATTTGCACTCCATCTGATATTAAAATTGCCAGCCTTTGAAGGTTAAGGGACAGTTTTAAATGTAAAATTTCCTTATCACCACCATCAGTAAACAGTATTATAGAAGATTTCAATTTATGGTCTGTATTTGACAGACAATATTAACATTTTTAGATGGCAATACCAGTACATACATCAACAATCTATTTCCTAAACACTGCTATTACTTCTCTTTCAACAATAATACCAATGCTGGTTAGCCCAGGACTGTAGTAGAAGACACTTGCTCAAGGTGCTGCACAGCAGGACTGAACCCAAAACCATGTGGTTACAAAGTAAACTTTTTAACCACACAGCCATGCTTGCACCTAAAGGCATTAATGTTCCCATGGTGAGAACTGAACACAGGCCACCTGATTAAAAAAAAAATCACGTGTAACTAAACAAGTTATGACCACCGTCTACTGTTGACATTTTTATAGTTTCCTAGAAATAGCTGTCGAGTATATATGTAAATCCCATACTAGCATCGCACTGACCACTGACCCTAGGACAGTTTCAAAATAAATAGTAAATTGCAAAATACTCACAGAGGGAGATATTCCAGATAATAAAAAGTATGGTGATTCTACCATTGTTCCAGTAGTGGCATTATCCTGGGTGTCATCATCAGACAGAAACTCTATTGGTTGAGGGGCAGCAACAGTTTCTAATTTCTTAGACAGTGGTAATACTGCAACAAATGAAATAAGAGTTTTGAAGAACAAAACCAATTAGTTGAAGAACTTGTGAATGTTTTAGCTGATGTATTTAAGAGGAGACAATAAAGAGAAACATGAGCTCCCAAAATATATAAGGAATTATTTACCAATGGAAGGTTGTTCTGGGGTGGATGTTCTGGAGGAGATTTTCTTCCCACCATCATTTAACTCTCCATTCTGTAAAAGAGAGGGTTACAACAAATTGAAATCTAATATATATATCTCAAAACAGTTGATGTTGTAGATAATATTGAAGTTTATGGTTGAAAAAGCTTATTAAGATCAAGGTTAGATTTAGGATTATTGTCATAATTAGAATTAGAGCTAGAGATAGAGTAAAACTAAACCAACTAACATATACTCAATATGGAGAGAATAAATGTGAAACAATTATCATCTTTGTTTCAACTAGCAGAAAGACCGCCCTCTGGGTTGTTTTCTACTAGCCACTTTTTATTACATTAAAATCTACTCCCCTGTGAATGCAACAAATATGTAAATTACCAAAAAATTTGTAGTTCAAATATTCAATAAACTTCACAAATTACAGGAAATTTCTTGGAACATGAATTTATAAAAAAATTTCCAGATGGTCAAGCTTTTAATAATTGTGTTCTTTTAGTTACTGTTACATACCTAATTAATAAGTAGCTTTCTCCATTATAATATAGATGCTTACACTTTTTCATGCTTGCATGGGTCAGACAGAATTTATTGAAGTAAATTTTGTACTGCTAGATGCCTTCACTGTCACCAACTCTTACTTGTTTCCAAGTAAGGTAATATTTCCCCCATGACCAAGCATGTTTTTCACATAAGATTGGAAATGGAGACATTTTCATTCTCACAGAAGATGGCATGACAGTGGCACTCATTTACAATTATTGCACAAAGTCAAGGCAAGGAGACAGTAACACACACACATGACTGTCTTCTTTCTGTTTCTGTCTACCAAACCCACTCATAAGGCTTTGGTAGACCTGAGGCTATAGAAGATACATGCCCATGATGCCACATGGAACCCGAAACCAAGTGGTTGGGAAAAAAAACTTCTTACCACACAGCCACAACTGCACCTATTAAATATTGTAAGATAAAATTTAAACTAAGACTGAAACTAAAATGGATAATGTGTGGCCCAGGTTCTAAAATATGACCACAGCTCTCAATGAAAACAACTTACTCCATTAGTTGGTTGATCATCACAGTCTTGTTTTGTGGTTGTGAAACCCTCAAGAGGATCTTGAGTGGGACAATATGCACGCTCCAGCTGAGCAGCAACCTTCTGCATCTCGAGTCTGTAAGTGACGGATAAGATGTTAAAAGTCAGATATGCAATAGTAGAGTGTAACATGGTAAGCAGATGATGGAATAAAGAAAAAGAACAAATACAGCTTGATGTAGGTAGAGATTGGCATGAAACAAACCTTTCTGTTGGATCATACCACGTAACCTGGACACTCTGTGAGGATTCCGAACTAGAAGTTTTGGATGACTGTTCTGCTGCTTTACCTAGAATGGTAGATAAGATATCCAGGTTAATTGGACAGTATTGGGGTAGATAGATAGAGACAAACAGACAGGGAGGAACAGAAAGGTGTCAGTAAAGTGTTGAAAGAAAAGCGTATCAAATATACATGCATGCAGACATACCCATTATTTTAATCTTGATATTGGTGGAAAATAAGTGTGGTAGTCTTACAATATGTGTAAATGCATATATATGTGCATACACACACACACACACACACACACACACAAATAAATACATACACACATGCATACATAATTCTTTTCCTTTATTACACAGCTCACACACCTTTCTCTCTCCTCCATTTCCTGTTACTCCTTCATTTATCAATGTATAAACACACACACACAAATACAAACAAAGAACATAGGACAATATCCGACATACCTGTGGCTGTAACTTTGGTAGAATATGGTGCGTTTCTGTTGTTGAGACTGTCATTACAGGAAGAATTTACTGGAAAATAAAAAGAAGCAGAAAAACATAATCACTTTTACTTTAAAAGTATGCAATCTGAGTTTCTGCAAAAACAAAATTACAGACAATATCTCGAAATTAAAAAGGTCATGCTTTACAATTTCTGCTAGCAAGAAATCCCATAACCTGATGTAGCCATAATGTAAGGGATGCTTTTATATATATTTGCATGCATGTACATGTGTCATACATACATACATGTATGCAATGTATGACTTTTTACTCTCTAATTGGTTTTCAGTCATTCATATTGTCAATAACACACATACAAAAAAATAAAAAGTTACCATTACATTTCTTATTTCTCTTCTTTGACCGTCTTGAGCTGAAACGAAAAAGAAAAAAATTTACTTTTATATGTGTGTGTGTGTGTTTTGTTAATTTTCTCATCTCCAAGTGTTTTAAATTCATGATTTCAGATAACTTAATCTGTGTGTGTGTGTAGGAGGGTTGTTGATGAACTGCAGTTCAGCCACGGTCCAGTTGACTTAATGATGACACCCATGACTACTCCAACCATAACCATCCCATTTTTTATTCAGAAATAGTGCACTTAAAATTACATTATTCAATATGCCTTTTTCTTCTGCAAAATATTTGGTTGCTATTTGTAGCAAATTAAGTGATCATATCAAAGCGCTTGTTATTGGTTTCATTGAGCATGTACAAGTACCTACCAAATATGATGCCAAAATACAAAAGCATTTGAAATGTAGTGTTTTAGTAAAAGGAGCAGAAAAAAAAAGTTTATTCTATCAGTATTATAATAATTTAGGTAATTAATGTAAAATAATTAGTTCAGAAATTTGTGGCAAATATGACTGCACAACTATTCAACAAAAAAAAAAAAAAAATCAATATTTCTTCAAAATCCTGGCACAAGGCCAGCAATTTTAGTGGGTGGGGCTAAGTCAATCACATTATCTCCAATGCTCAAATGGTACTTATTTTACCAATACTGAAAGGATAAAAGGTAAAGCTGACTGCAGCAGCATTTGAATTCAGAAAGAAAAGAGTGGAAAGAAATGTAATGATTCTGCCAACTCATTGACTGTCAACCAGAATTAAGAATGATAAATGTTTCCAATCTAGGCACAAAGTCAGCAATTAATTGTTTCAAACATAGGCACAAGGCCAGTAATTTTGAAGGCATTCATTAATCAACCCTTTGATACCAACTTATCTGTGACTACTCTGGTTCTACAATACAAACTTTCTGTTAAAATTAAATGTTAGTTTATTTTCCAAACATCATCTTAATAATGATGAAATTATTTTACTAAATTCTTCATTCAAAATTAATTGAAACAAAAGTATTGTGTTCTCCTAAAATAAGTTAACAAAAGGATTAAATTGACACTAGGACTTGACGGATACTTTATTTTGCTGACTCTGAAAGGAACGAAAGCAAAGTTGACTTCAGTGGGATTTGAACTCAGAACATAAAATACCCGAACAAAAACAGTAAAATATTTGTCCAATGCTCTAATGGCTCTGCTAAACTACCACCTTTAATAACTGTTACTAATTTTGACACAAGGCCAGGAATTTTGAGCTTCTCAACTAGTATTTTATTTTATTGATGTTGAAAAATTAATTAATAACAACAAATGATTCTTACAAATTTTGGCACAAGACTAGAAATCTGGGGAAAAGGAACAGTCAATTATATCAACCCCAGTTCCTCACTGGTACTTTAATTTATCAAGCCTCTGTGCAATTTGAACTCAGAACAAATACCCTACAAGAAACACCACAATGCATTTTGTAAAACACCAACAATTCTGCCTAAGAAGACATGTAAAAAATCACTTACCCAGAAGCTTTAATATTTTCTAGCTCTTTATTTAAAGCTTCTTGAATTTCAGCCATTTCAACAACCTGCATATAAAAATTTCAGAAAAAAAAAGAGAATATATTACTACAATTAATGCAACAATACTGATTTTAACTTTTGACACATGGTCAGCAATTTTAGGACAGGTGGGGCAAGTCAATCCCATCAACCCCAGAACACTACAGGCACTTATCTGACTGACCCCGAAAAGATGAAAGGCAAAGTCAACTTTGGCTGAATTTGAACTCAGAACACAAAGACACGAAATGCAGCTAAGCATTTTGCCTGTCATGCTAATGATTCTGCTAGCTCACCACCTTAATTAATAGAATAAGTTTGCTTCCCAATCACATGGCTTCAGGTTCAGCACCACTGTGTGTCCCCTTGAGCAAGTGTCTTCTATAGCCTTAGGCCAACCAAAATCTTGTGCACAGATTTGGTAGACAGAAACTGAAAGAAGCCCATCAATTATATGTAAATGAGTATCACTGTCACTCATCTTACCTTACTAAAAAAACAAGTAAGAATTGGCAACAGCAAGGGCATGTAGCTGTGGAAAACATGCCTCAATAAACTGCATCCAGCGCATGCAAGTATGGAAAAGTGGATGTTAACATGATGATAATGATGTCTAGTCAGAGAGGAAAGTGTGCACTTTCCCAGGGGTTTCAAGCATGGCGAGAGAAAGTTATCTGGAGACCTGGCCTGAACAATTGCAATAGAGCAAATGCAACTGGTGGTGTTAAACTGGACGATAGATTACATCTACAAGCCATGAACACATAACATATAGAGTCAGCATAAATACTGCAAGGTATCTCCACAGATGCAACAATAATTTTACCAAGCCATTGCTAGTGACTGGCATGTTGACAGTGTCCATGAAAGGATGACTGACTAAATTGACCTCCATAGCATTTGAACTAAGAGTGTAGAGAGCCAGAACAAATAAAGCATTTTGCCAATGGAAGGCAGTGCTCTGGCATGGCTGCAGTCCAACAACGAAAGATCAGTAACAGAACAAAAAAAAAATAATTTTTTTTAAATAAGACAAAGACCTACTCTCAGAATACTCACATTCTCCACATCAGGTTTCTTTGTTTCTTCAAGTTCCATTAATTCTTCACCAGTAGTGATAGGTAACAAAGCATTTATTTCCATCCTTTCTTCCTCTGCATCTGGTTCAGGAACAGCGTCTACATCTTGCCTGAAGACTCTTGGAGTCTTTTTAGCAACAGGTGCACTGGAACCGACATCAGTCTTAGAAGACCTCATCTTACGAGGAGGTGTTTCTTTGGAGCTGTTCATGACAGATTGCTGAAATATTAAGCAAAACATTTAAAGTTTCTGGTTCAGTAGATTTTTGGTTTCTCAGAAGAACTGTAAAAGTTTTTCTTTTTTAAAGTTTTTTCTATTTTGGAATGTTCTTAATATATTTAATTTAAAATTCTGTGGAAGTATAACAGCCAAGTGGATAAGATTTTGGACTGTCAAATCCTAGCTTCTGAGCTCAAATCTTGGTCAAGCTAAATTCATTTTATATTTTCTTTGTTTTATACATATTTTTCCATGTTTATATAGTTGGAATGATTTACTTATTGGAGCAATTAGTTTTTAATCTGGTTATTCATCCTTGTTTTAACCATTCAACTACGTTGCAGAGTAGAACATCTTTTTGATATTTTGAAACTATCAAATCCAAGATTTAGCAATAAAAAAAAAAATTTAAAAAAAGCTTACAATGCTGTATTTTAATTTTTGATTTTCACCAGCTGTCTTATTCTTGAATATTCACATTATAATCAGGCTAGATTCAATCTAGGAACATATATTTCTAAAACTAAGAAAGATAATAATAACATTACTTATAATCTAGAATTAAAACCTCTTATTTCAAATCTAGTTCAGTAATATATGTATTGATTCAGCAATAAGACAGCCGATGATGATCAGAGATCAAACCAATCAGAAAGTGGTAAAGATGTAAATATTAAAGAATTTTCCACCTCTACATATGATCTAAACAGTCTAAAAATTTATAAACAGATATTCAGACATTTAATGGGGGTAGGTATTTAGTCTAAGCAAGCTTGGTACTTTGCTCAGAGGCACATCACATTAATAGGAGTAAAATCTGTAATTCAGGACTGTGTAGTCAGTAGTTCAAATGCCTTAACCTCACAATCATTGAAACTCAAGTTTAAACATCAAATCATTGTCATTATAAATCTGCACTATCAGGAAGTAAAATAAAAATTAGAAAGGCTACAAAAATCAAGGTATTCAATACTAAAAGAAAGGAACTAATGATATAGTTGAATATATTATTGAACTATTGACTTACCAAGTTCAAATTTGGATTAAATGTGTGAGGAAACAAAGACTCGTCGACATACACATTTTGTTCTTTACACTGAAAGACATAATATACAATAGAGTAATACATTAAATTTCTCACAGGTGAGCTAGGCACAGGTATGGCTGTGTATTTAAGAAGCTTGCTTCCTAACCACTTAGTTCCAGGTTTAGTCACACTGCATGGCACTTTGGCCAAGTGTGTTCTACTATAGCCCCAGGCTAACCAAAGCCTTTTCGGTTGATTTGGTAGATGGAAATTAAAAACCTGTCGTGTGTGTGTGAGAGAGAGAGAGAGAGAGTTGCTGTTTCCTTGATTTGTCAACATGTGATTGTTGTAAGCAAGTGTCAACGTCATTCAAACATCAGCTAGTGTTCAAGCCCCTTGATTAGTAATTAACAACTAATTGTTTACATTAACAAGGCCAATAACATTCTAGTTTCATCATCATTTAATATCCACTTTCCCATGCTTGCATAATTTGTTGATGTAAATTTTCTATAGCTGGTTGCTCTTTTTGTCTCTAACTCTCACCTGTTTCCAAACAAGGTAACATTTCTCCATGGCCAGATATATTTTTTGCAGAAAACTAAAAACTATCAACACTGCTTGTATGACAGTGATGTGTTTTACAGCTATCATGTTATGTCGAAACTAGGGCACAAACAAACACACACATATGTATGGCACACACAAACACATATGTGACAAGCTTCTTTCAATTTCTGCCTACCAAATTTAGCTACAAGGCTTCACTCAGCTTAGGACCATAGCAGAAGACACTTGGTCAAGGTGCTGCACAGTGGGACTGAATCAAAGACTTCTCAACCATAGTCACATTTGTGCTTATATAACAAAATTTTATTGGACATTTCAGTCATGTTTCTGCTCACTGATAACCCAATGATATACTAATCCTGACAAAGAATTTTTTTTCATGTTTTTTTATAAGCATTGTAGCTGATTTAACCCTTCTGAACAACCCTGCACACCATCAACATGTTAAAATTGATCAGATCCAACCTCTCACCTACCCTACAATGTCATTCAAAAAATATACAAACACCATTGAAATCTTGAAGCTACAAGGTAATACGTAATTCAAAATAATGCAAATAAATAAAGAAATACATTTGAGAAAGCAAACTGAATGCTAAAGGATTATATCACATCCTAACATGATCAAAAAGGACATAAAACAGCAGATGTTCTATATCTGAATAAAAAGCAAGATGGTTATGGTTGGAACATCTCTAATCATATGTTTACTGGGCTAAACAATAACAAAAGTAAACCTAACAAATAGTAATGATGTTGAAGTGTATAACATAAGGAGGAAGAATCAATTGTAGCATGCAAGACAGAAGACTGCACTAGTACAGACATTTGATGCACATGAAGGATGGTAGTTGGGTGAAAAGGTGTAAAGCAATCATAAAAGGAAGATGTAGAAGACACAGATGGGCTGTGGTGGTGCTGTTGAGTTACAGTGTACAAAAGAATTATACAAACCATGATCAGCCAGTAGGGTGAAACAATTATTTTCTTTTGATCTCGAGCCAACCGAAACTCTCTGTTGATGTCATTCTGTTTGCCCTGCATTGTAAAAAAGTTTTTTTAAAGAATTTTCCCATTGAAAAGAGACTTTCCTTATTATCATACACAAGAACAACAACAAACAAGCTAATGAGGAGCTTCACTTCAGCTGCTAAAATTAACAGCCAAACACCCTCGAATGATACTTATCACATTTAGAAGGAAAAAGACAGGAGTTTGGCTTGAGATATATGAAGATATGGGATGGTCATTGCAGGAATACATTTGTTTAAAAGTCTGCTCAATTAAGGTAGACCTAGGTCAAAACTGATAGAGCAAATCTGAGGTGAAACAAGAACAATTACAACAGATACTATGATAGGAAATACACGATGCAAAACAAATGCCAAAGAGAATTGTCACAAGACAATTTTTGCTGAAAGTTTATTGTGGTCATTACAAGAACCTACAGATGTACAGTTCTAGTCTCACTAAAGTTGTGGGTAACTTACCTGGAAAATGAAATGAGTACATGTGTCATCATAGGTCCAGGTATAATCAGCACCAAGTGATACAGCCATGTCATTGTAGAGAGATTGTTTGGCACTCAATTTGCGAGCGACAGAAATTACAACATCCTTCAGTGGACCCTCATTCTTCTGAAATTTCATAAAGAAGGAAAGAAAAATATCAATTAAAAAAATAATAGAATTTCAAACATAAGAGGTGGAAGAAATTCAAGGTATTTTGTCAATCCATCGCAATAGACAATAGTAATAAAAATAAACTCACATCACTGACAGCTTCAACTTCCTGAGAACCACTGACTTCCTCAGTACGAGCATTAGCACTAATCTTCACACCTTCTTCAATATGTTTACTGAACAGTTCACCCCATGGCTAAAACATGATGGAGAAAGATATATATATATATATATATACATATAAACACACAGATGAATATATATATGCACACACAGATACATAAATATACAAAAGCACATCATCATCATTTAACATCTGTTGTCCATGTTGGCATGGGTTGGACAGTTTGACCAGGGCTAGCAAGCTGGAAGGCTGCACCAAACTCTAGTCTGATTTGGCATGGGTTCTACAGCTGGATGCCCTTCCTAATGCCAGTGCTTTTGTACACACACACATTGTTTCTTGGTCATTTGGCTTGAAAGATGGACTTAATATGTAAAAGAAGAAAAGCTGAGACAATGCAATATCATAGAAATAAATGTGTGTTGAAATCTTACAATGCTAGATCTTCTTGAATGAGATGTTGATAGGCCCTTCATTTGTGATTCCAGCACTGAAGTCAAATCCTGGAAAAAAAAAAAAATTTTTTTTTTTAAACATATACATAGTAAAATTATTTGACATATACAATACATGTATCAAATAAGAAATGTCTGTTGCTAGGCAGATGAGGAGATGATTTATAATATAGGAGGAAGGAGGAGTTGCAGGATATAGGTGGTACAAGTATGGCGAAGGAAGATATTTAGTATGCAGAAACCAATTAATTTCCTTTCAGTTATGGGTATGACGACATTGTGAGGAGAGAGGATAGATTATAAAGGGACAGTAGGTGGGTGGGGATGTGTACCCAAATGGTACAGGACAGACATAGCAAAGGGAGAGATGGTAAATTTCTCAACCTTTTGGTGTAATAAAAATTTGATCTATCCTTTAACCCTTTCGTTACCAAACCGCCCAAAGCCGCCCGAAAAAAATTTTGGTTCATGTGACCAAGCCGCCCAAAACCGCCCATAATCACCTATTCATATTTAAATGAGAATATCTGAGCAAATCTCGTTAGTACATTCGTGAAAACACGTGATTATTTGTGTAAACAGTTCAGCTATAGTTTTGTACGACGATCAACATGTTTTTTTAATTTTGTGAATTTTGGGAGATTTTTTTCCAAATTTGTTCCTGTTGTGTTTTCAAAATTTGTAATCCTCACAAAAAAATGGATACGAATTTTATTCTGTCAAGCAGCGAGTCAGAATTCGAAGGATTTTCCGTTGAAGACCTTGATAAATCTAACTCTGTAACCGGAAAAAAAAAAAAAAAGCACGTGGTATTTGATAATGAATCTGAGGTTTCATTTTCCGAAAATGAAAGCAGTGAATCCGAGAGCTCCGATGATAGCGATAAAGATAATGAATTAGTACCTGAATGGAGTGAAAATTTAAAAACTCCTTCTTTCAGTGATTTTTCTGAAGAAACTGGACCAAGTCACAGTCTTACCCAGGAGAGTAAAGCTTTAGACTATTTCTTTTTGCTTTTTCCGATGTGCCTATTTGAATTGATTACGGCGGAAACAAACCGTTACGCTAAATGTAAACAAAGCGTAAAAAAGGATAGTTTGAGGTTTCCCATAAACTTGAATGAAATTAAAGCATATTTTGCCATAAACATTATCATGGGCATTAGAAAGTTACCTAGAATAACAAATTACTGGAGTAGTGATGAACCCTTTGGCGACGAATATGTCGAGTATAATGACGAGGATACGGTTTTTAAAATTGACTCAATATCTACATGTAAGAGACACGAGCAGTACACCAGTACGTGAAAAACCAGACTTTGATCCCTTATTTAAAATAAGACCCCTCATTGACTGTGTTCAAAGCACATATAAAACAGTTTATAGATAAGGATATGGTGGGCTATAAAGGCCGAGTGCGTTTTCAACAGTATATGCCAGGAAAGCGCACAAAATGGGGGATCAAAGTTTGGAAAAGATTTGTGAATCAAATACTGGGTACTGCTCTGGATTTTAATTTTATACTGGCAAAAGAGACAGTAATAAATCCAGTAATGTGCACAACTCTTCTATAATAATATTTTGTTGTATACCCAATTGAATATTAGCTAATAACCCATTTTCTATAGCGATGTTTGAACAAAAATTTAAATAATTTTATATTTTGTTGAATTTACCTGTAATTAAAGTCACTTTGTGACAAAAATTTTGGTATAGAATTGGTTGAGAACCTTTCGTTAATTTATCTTCCAAAAATCACATTAATATGTTGATAAATAAAAAAGTTAGAGTTGTTTAACGAAACCAGCCTAAATTTATGATTATGTTAGAAATTAATTGAAACACATAAGGGGTGTAATTTGGTTAGAAATATGGTAACGAAAGGGTTAAGAACAATAATCCTTTCTAGTATAGGCACAAGGCCTGAAATTTTGAAGATGGAGCAAGTCAATCACATCAACCCCAGTGCTCATCCTAAGAAGATGAAAAGTAAAGTCGACCCCTAGCAGAATTTGAACTCTGAACATAATTATGGACAAAATACTGCTAAGCATTTTGAGTGGCATGCTAATGATTTTGCCAGCTTCAATATTATCTTCAAATTTTGGCACAAGGCCAGCAATTTTAGGGGAGCAATATCTGACTGGCACTTATTTTATTGACCTTGAAAAAAATGAGAAGCAAAGTTGATCTCGGTGGGTTTTGGACCTCAGAAAGTAAAGAACTGGAAGGAAAACTATCAGCATTTTTGTCTAACAAACAAATGATTGTGCCTGTTTGTCAGCTTAATAACAATGGTCATTTCTAATATAGGCACAAGGCCAAAAATGTTTTGGGAACATGCTAGACAACTGCATCGACCCAAGTGTCCAACTGGTATATATTTTATCAACCTTGGCAGAACTTGAACTCAGAACATAAAGATGGATGAAGTTCCACAAAGCATGCTAACAATTACGCAAGCTCGCAACTTTCAATAATAACAATAATATCATACTAAAAATTATTTCAAAATTTGGCCCAAGGCCAGCAAATTTCAAGGGAGGGGTAAATCAATTACATCACCCCAGTATTCAACTGGTACTTATTTTATCAACCCTGAAAGGATGAAATGCGAAGTTGACCACAGACAAAATGCCACTAAGCATTTTGCCCGATTTTGCCAGCTCACTGCTTTTAATAATAATAAATAATAATAACACCCTCTTGCAAACTACCTCGTCGACGAGTGACAGGGACCTTCTCTTTGTGGCTGGAGACTTCAACGGTCATGTCGGACGTCGTGCTGGGGGCTTCCATGGCATACATGGAGGCTATGGCTTCGGTTCCCGCAACGAGGAGGGAACCAGACTGCTGGAGTTCTGTGATGCAACCAATCTTATAGTCTGCAATACCAACTTCAGGAAACCTGCCAGTCACCTAGTCACCTACCGCTCCGGCAGACACTCTAGCCAAATCGACTACATCCTCGCCAGAAATAGGGAAAGAGGGCGGCTTATAAATGCCAAAACCTACCCTGGCGAAGAATGTACCCCACAACATAGATTAGTAGTTAGCGACTTTGGGATCAAGGCAAAATGGGTGCCCAGAATTAGACAGGCTTGGAGAAGAAGGGTGTGGAAGCTTAAAGACCCTGCAAACGGACAGAGACTTAGAGACAAGTTACTTGAAGCATTTAACGAAATAGAAGGGGATATAGCATCATACAACGTGGAAGACAATTGGAGATTTCTGCGGGACAACCTGTTGAAAGCCACCGACCAGATTTGTGGGTGGTGTAAGGTCCCCTCCCAACCCAGAGTAACGTGGTGGTGGAACAAGGAGGTAGACAGGGCTATTAGACAAAAGAAACAAGCTTGGAAGGACTGGAAGAACGGTGGTAGCAGGGAATTGTACCAATGTGCCAGAAGGGAGGCTAGGCGACAGGTTTATTTAGCCAGAGGGGAAGCAGATAAGGAAAGATTTGCCAATGTTCTGCGCCGTGAGGACCAAAGACTCGAGGTATTTCGGGTTGCAAGACAGTGTAGGAGAGAGAATAGTGATGTTGTAGGAGAGAAATGTGTTCGCATGGATGATGGTACGCTTGCATTAAATGAGGATGCAAAGAAAGAGGTCTGGAGATGCCACTACGATAGATTGCTTAATAAAGAGAATGAATGGGAGAAAGAGAGCCTGCCTTATGTCGACCCAATAGAGGGACCAGCTATCCGAGTTGATAGTACCAGGGTAGATAAAGCAATTAAGAGTATGAAGACCGGGAAAGCCCCCGGCCCATCAGGAATCACTGCAGAGATGCTCAAAATATCTGGCAGTGTTGGCTATAGCCTAGTCACCCGTATTACGAACCAGGTGATACACGAAGGAGTCATACCCTATGACTGGTGTAGCAGCATCATAGTCAACTGCTACAAAGGTAAAGGGGACGCTTTAGATACAAATAATTACAGAGGCATCAAGCTGTTAGATCAGGTTATGAAAGTTACAGAGAGGGTCATAGCCCAACTAATTAGGGAGCGAATCAATTTAGATGAGATGCAGTTTGGGTTCGTGCCAGGTAAAAGCACTACTGATGCCTTATTTCTAGTGAGACAGTTGCAAGAGAAATACCTAGCCAAGGATAAACCTCTGTACCTGGCTTTCGTTGACATGGAGAAAGCCTTTGACAGGGTCCCCCGATCCCTTATCTGGTGGTCAATGAGGAAACTTGGGATAGAAGAATGGCTAGTGAGAGCTGTGCGAGCCATGTACAGAGATGCGGCCAGTAAGGTGAGGGTTGGAAATGAGTACAGCAATGAATTCCGGGTAGAGGTAGGGGTCCACCAAGGTTCCGTCCTCAGCCCCCTATTATTTACCATAGTCCTCCAGGCAATCACAGAGGAGTTCAAGACAGGTTGCCCCTGGGAGCTCCTCTATGCTGATGACCTTGCCCTAATTGCGGAGTCACTATCAGAACTAGAGGAGAAGTTTCAGGTGTGGAAGCAAGGTCTAGAATTGAAGGGCCTTAGAGTCAACCTAGCTAAAACCAAAATCCTAATAAGTAGGAAGGTAGATAAAACACAAACCCCTTCAGGTAGATGGCCCTGCTCAGTATGTAGAAAAGGAGTAGGTAGTAACTCTATAAGATGTACCCGGTGCAAGCTATGGACACATAAGAGGTGCAGCAACATCAAAGGCAGGTTAACTAGCAAGTTAGTTTTTGTTTGTGGCAGATGTTCAGGTGCAATAAAGACTGCAAACAAACAGGAAACAACTTCTATCTCATTCCAGGGTGAAAAACTAGAGGTAGTCGATAGCTTCCGCTATCTGGGCGACCAAGTTAGTAGTGGGGGTGGGTGCGCTGAAAGTGTAGCTGCTAGAATAAGAATAGCCTGGGCAAAGTTTAGAGAGCTCTTACCCCTGCTGGCGACAAAGGGACTCTCACTCAGAGTAAAAGGCAGACTGTATGACGCATGCGTACGAACAACCATGCTACATGGCAGTGAAACATGGGCTGTAACTGCTGAGGACATACGTAAGCTCGCAAGGAATGAAGCCAGTATGCTCCGTTGGATGTGTAATGTCAATGTGAATACCCGTCAGAGTGTAAGTATCTTGAGAGAAAAGCTGAACATTAGAAGCATCAGTTGTGGCGTGCAAGAGAGACGATTGCGCTGGTATGGACATGTGGTGAGAATGGAGGAGGATAGCTGCGTGAAAAAGTGCCACACCCTAACAGTTGAGGGAACCCGTGGAAGAGGTAGGCCCAGGAAGACCTGGGCTGAGGTGGTGAGGCAAGACCTTCGTACATTGGGCCTCACCGAGGCGATGACTACGGACCGAGACCTTTGGAAATGGGCTGTGCGTGAGAAGACCCGGCAAGCCAAGTAAGATCGTTGCCAGTGCCCCTGGACTGGTTCTTGTGCGGGTGGCACATGAGATGCACCATTTTGAGCGTGGCCGTTGCCAGTACCGCCTGACTGGCTCCTGTAGGATTTTCGAGCGAGATCGTTGCCAGTGCCCCTGGACTGGCTTGTGCGGGTGGCACATAAAAGACACCATTTCGAGCGTGGCCGTTTTCGTGCGGGTGACACGTAAAAGCACCCACTACACTCTCTGAGTGGTTGGCGTTAGGAAGGGCATCCAGCTGTAGAAACTCTGCCAAATCAGACTGGAGCCTGGTGTTGCCATCCGGTTTCACCAGTCCTCAGTCAAATCGTCCAACCCATGCTAGCATGGAAAGCGGACGTTAAACGATGATGATGATGAATAACAATAATACTGATGATGATGATGAAACGTACATCAAGCTCAAATTTGGGATGATATTCTTTTCCTTGGCCCAAGAATTTACTAGGTGTTTCAGTATCAATTTTAGGTTGGAAGTTATTTTCTTTGGGTGACAGCTGGCAATCTTTCTCTTGCAATTCCTAGAAAAATAAATCAAAACAATTTAAGTGTTTATCCATAATGTTATTGCTTTTACACCTGTTATTGAAATTTATCTGCCCATAAGTCAAATTTAATCAACAAGATCGGCTAAAATTACATAACTATAATTTACTGGTATATAAGCACCCACTAACAAAATTTCAAATTTGTATGTAAAAAAAATTAGCAAAATTACAAGCAAATATTGTGGACACCCCTCTTGAACCCGAATAATTCAAAATAACATGAACAAATAAGCATTACATTTGACAGATTAATCTGTACGCTAACAAGTTAAATGTGACAACATTGTCAAAGTAATGAACTAGCTAGCCTGTCAATTCAGGTGCCTACTCTGAAGTCATAAATAGAAAGTATAAGACAGAAAGAAGACAGTGAAGAGAATGAACAGGAGAAAGGGAATTGCTCAAATGACACATGGTCACTTAACCTGCTGAAAATAGCAGCCAAAGCTCTTACAACTCACACCCTGCCATCTCAAACATTAAACTGAGCGAAAAATTAAATCCTGATACACTAATGACAAGACTATTAAAACTAAAATGTCTTTCATCAGTTTTCTTCAATCCTGATCTGGAAATACACAGAAACAATAAAGTTCACTTTAAACCAATAACAGGACTCTGCATAGCTACTTATATTGAGAGGCTCAAGTATGATAGACACACAAGCACAGATGCCTTGCTATACAGAGTCTTATTAAAATTAGTAATCAGGTCAACAGTCATCAAGCAGACCCCTATAATCAAAAGGATTCCATCTATGACCATCCTGTCCTTTTTGTTTCCTTTTCTAATTTAACCCTTTTGCTACAATATTTTTGTTGAAATACATTGCTTTTGTTTCTGTTAATTTTGAAAGTAATGAAGAATTTAATAAAATTATTCCAGCTGGTGTTTAGAACATAGATCACTATGAAATTTTGATGGAAGGCTTAAAATTTAGATAACTTTAAAATAGGATGTTTGTATCATAGAACCAGGAGTAGCCTAAGGCAGGTTGGTATCAAATGGGTTAAGACTGTATTGTGTGATTTGAGGGAGATTTAGCTGCTATTTCTAGTAGGTTAAACAACCACATAGAGAATCCCTTGTTGGCATGCAGAAACAATAAGTAAAATAACATACCAAAATTCTAGATGTCTGTAATGAGACAGGCATCTGTTTATGCGATAGGGAATGTCTATTCTCCTTCTGACTATTGTCTGAACTAGCCAAGCCTTCCATGACAATATTGTTACACTGGGGTTGTTGAACATCATTACAGGCAGAAGCATCATTGGCCAAGTGGTTTGGTCTCACATCAGATACCGAGGTTCGTTTCTTGGTAACAAAAGAACTATTCCCATCATTTTGGCCACTTTCAGTTAAACAAGTATTAGTGTTGACATTATTCTCCTTGACCAGAGTTACATCATCTTTGCAGGTAACAGGTTTACAAATATAGTTAACTTCAGGCTCTAACTTACCACTCTTTGCACATGCTAAAAGCCATCTGAAAAATTTAAGAAATATTGCAATATAATAATAATCCTTTCTACTATTGGCACAAGCCCTGAAATTTTAGGAGAGGGGGCAAATCGATTGCACTGACCCAGTACCTGACTAGTACTTATTTCATTGACCTAAAAAGGATGAAAGGCAAAGTAAACCTTAATGGAATTTGAACTCAGAGCATAAAGATGGATGAAATGTTAAGCATTTTGTCCTCCATGCCAATGATGTTACCAGCTCATTGCCTATAATAAGTAATAAAAATCCTTTCTTCTATAGCTACAAGGCCTGAAATGTTAAAACGAAGTGGGCTGGTTCATTATATCAATCCCAGTGTTCAACTGGTACTTATAATAATAATAATATTATTACAGCTATAATAATAATAGTAGTAGTAGTATTCAATTATTTTAAATATAACAAAGAATTTAGTAAAATAACTTGGTTATCATTAAGCTAGTGTTAGGAACATAAATTATGACTAAGGTTTGGTGGAATATTTTAATTAAAAACTTTTGAAGGTGAAGATGTCACCATCCTCTGGGATTTTCCTGTTAACACTGACAGAACAATCTAGGCTAATCAACTAGATAATCATTAAAAACAGGAAAGAAATTACTAATAAACTAAGAAGGTATCTGTTAAGGAATTTAACAAACTCAGTAAATATAAGGATCAAGAAATCGAAATACAAAAGCTGTGGCATCTTAAAACAAAAACCGTCTCAGTTATATCACTTGCCCTTGATAAAAAAGAGATGTCAGAAACAGATAACATCCCAGGAGATCCATCTCTCAAAGAAATTCAAAAGATTGTACTGATGATTAGTGCCCACTTCATTGGAGACTCCCCTATCAAGTTAAATCAAATGTTTTGTGTTGTGTTGTATTATATGAATGTATTCTGTATCATTCACCCCACTTACTCTCCCCAGACTTTCAATTACATTCAAACATCTCTTAACCTTCACTCAGAAGGTAAATAGTCGAAAAAATGAAGCCAAGCATTTTGTGCAATGTGCTAACAACTCTGCTAGCTTGTCCACTTGGTTTCAAACTTTGGCATAAATCCAGCAATTTGAAGCATGGGGATTAATTGATATCATCCACCCCAGAGAGATGAGCACAGTTAACCTCAGCAGGTTTTTAATTCAGAACATTAAAAAAATCAGAACAAATACCACAAAGCATTTTGTCCAATCTTCTAACAATTCTCCCAGCTTACCCACTTAATAATAACAACAACAATAATAAAAAGAAATGCTTACTCTATTTTCACAACATGTACCTTCCATTTAATAGCAGCTTCATATTTTTGTCCCTCAGCTTCCTTGACGACTAAATGAGTATTACTTAACATTCCTTTGGTTGGCTTTTTCACAAAAACTAGCTGAGTGCTGAAATTAAAAAAAGATATATATATATATATATATATATATATATACACAGGGTCATCGAAAAAGGTCACCGTGATTTTAGCTGTCAATTGCACTAGCTATAAGCAAGTGATCCGTATGAAATCAACGTGGGACTGTATAACAACTGTAGGAGTTTTGATATTTGCCACTGCGTTGTCCTTGAAATCACTATTTCACTAGCAAGTGTCTGGCCAGTCACTCCACAGCAATCATGGTGATTGTACAGCAGAAAGCGCAGTGTGTACTGTGGCACACTGAGTTTAAGCCAGTTGTTTCAGTCCAATGTCATTTTCGGTGTACTTATTGACAAGATTGAGACTGTCATATTTGCATAGTCCTAAGAAGTCCACCACTCGACGCAGTTTGGAACTTCGTATGCCAAAAACTAAAACGCCTAAGACTGCATGCTTACAAAATTCAAATGAGACATAAAATTAAGGAGACAGATAATCCTAAATGCATTGAATTTGCTGTAATGATGCTGAGAGAAATTGATGACAGAATTTTATTTAGTGATGAAGCAACATTCCACATAAATGGCTGCATTAACTGACATACAGTTGGATATGGGGAGCTCAACAACCCAATGAAGTTTTCCAGTACGTCTGTGATTTGACCAAGGTTAATGTGTTGTGTGGACTCCTGGTTGATCGTGTTGTCAGCCCTTTCATGTTTGCAGAAAATACAATTACAGGCGCTAGTTACTTGGACATGCTAGAAATTTATGTGTTCTCTCAAATTGTAGACATTGAAAGAGAAAAGGGAATTTGTATGCTCAGTCAGATGCTTCCCAGCAAGTTCATGTTCAAACAAAGTAGGAGCAGGTATTGCATTGGGAAAATGCAACTAGGGGTGTATATGGGTTAATGACCAATAAAAAAGAAAGAAAAGAAGCTGATATTAGGAAATAATTAAAAATGAATTTCAAGAAAAAAAAAAAATCAAGATACATTCATTGAATTAATTTAATTATAAATGCTTGATTACTTTGCTCCAAGAACTTTTCCAAGGTACATTAGGCAATTCTTTTCAACATAATTCAAGCCACTGCAAATAAAATGTTTTACAATAAATCACTTAATAAAAGACATTGTGGAAATAGAAAATAATCTTTGTTATTGTGTTTTTATCTACCATCCTTCAGAATTTATTAAGTTAATGTAAAATTGATTTAGGTACAATGTGTCTTAAAACTATATCAGAAAGATAACTGCCTTCAGACTGGTGGTCTCCTACAAGGGGGTGCTGACAAGTTCCTGGCTTTAAGGGTATTGCAAAAGGCATGGTTGGAAGCCCTACCTTCTGAGTTCTTTTACAGGACTTAGGAAAAACTGAAGGATGCTGCAATAAGTGTGTGAATCTGAGAAGGGAATATGTTGAAAAAAATCATAATTAACTGATCCTCCTGTATTTTCTTTTACCCAAAGCCAGGAACTTTTCAGCACCTCATAGTTTATGTAATATATATATAACCATCATTTAATGTTTACTTTTCCATGCTTGCTGAGCCAGATTTTCTATGGTCAGATGCCCTCCTTGTTACTAACACTGACCTGTTTCCAGGCAAAGTAATATTTCCCGATGGTCAAACACGATAACAGTGGTTTACAACCATCACATGTCATGACAGGCTTACAGAAATTTTCTGCCTACCAAATCCACTTACAAGGCTTTGGTCAGCCTAGGACTATAGTAGCGGACACTTGACCAAGGTGCTGAGCAGCAGGACTGAACCTCAAACCATGTGGATGGGAAGCAAGCTTCTCAACCACAAGCCACTTCTGTGCCTATGTATACACACACACACACATAATCATCATCATTTAACTCCCTTTGTTGAACAGCAAGATCAATCAGCATTCAATACACTGTCAGCTTATTAGTTAGGCAACAGTAGAGCATTATGGCTTCTGTTCCTTTCTCTCTTAAACGCCATTCCATTCCTTGAGGTGTCGTAGACAGTGTGTGGTTAGTGTCACTTAGGAAAAGTATAAAAAGTAATGAAAGTTCCAATTACATATATAGAAATATTTACATTAGCATCACGTGTGTGTGTGTGTATGTGAACATATGCTCCCAGATATAGGAGCAGTACTTCACTATGGGTCCCACCTGCGCTCTGTGAAAGCTTTAGTCTTTCTTAGAAAAGACACTTACCTGAATGATATGACGCAATTTGTTAGAGGTTTGGCAAGGTGGTTGATTTCAATTGGTTGAAATAGAACACTGTCACTAATAGGAACCAGACAATGTTTTTCTAAACAAGTTTCCTATAAAGAGAGAACAAAACAATAAGTTAAATATTCAAGCACACCACAAGTACAAAATATAACTTTGTTTCTATAAACCTAATTATGATGGATTGCCTACTACTTTCCAACTCTAATGATACCACAATAATATTTTCAGATAACATAAACCCGTCAGAGTGTAAGTATCTTGAGAGAAAAGCTGAACATAAGAAGCATCAGTAGTGGTGTGCAAGAGAGACGATTGCGCTGGTTTGGACATGTGAGAATGAATGAGGATAGCTGCGTGAAAAAGTGCCACTCCCTAACAGTTGAGGGAACCCGTGGAAGAGGTAGGCCCAGGAAGACCTGGGCTGAGGTGGTGAGGCAAGACCTTCGAACATTGGGTCTCACTGAGGCGATGACTACTGACCGAGACCTTTGGAAATGTGCTGTGCGTGAGAAGACCCGGCAAGCTAAGTGGGATCGTTGCCAAGGCCCCTGGACTGGCTCTTGTGCGGGTGGCACATAAGATGTACCATCCTGAGCGTGACCGTTGCCAGTACCGCCTGACTGGCCTTGTAGGGTTTTCGAGCGAGATCGTTGCCAGTGCCCCTGGACTGGCTCTTGTGCGGGTGGCACATAAAAGACACCATTTCGAGCGTGGCCGTTTTCGTGCGGGTGACACGTAAAAGCACCCACTACACTCTCTGAGTGGTTGGCGTTAGGAAGGGCATCCAGCTGTAGAAACTCTGCCAAATTAGATTGGAGCCTGGTGTTGCCATCCGGTTTCACCAGTCCTCAGTCAAATCGTCCAACCCATGCTAGCATGGAAAGCGGACGTTAAACGATGATGATGATGATGATGATAAACCACTACTAATATTTACATAATTTATGAGTTGGATCTGAAATGGAACACACAAACCATTAGATTATGTAAATTTCTAACCCATCAAGCCATATGTATATAAGTAAATAAGACAATATGAGGTATACTTGGGAAATAAGGGTGCTGGACCATGGCTGACATGGTCTGAAGTTCAAAACATCCTTCCTTATTTAATACTACTCTTAGCATTTATGCTTTGCACCTAAACAAACCATATGACCCTTCCTGCTTAAGTTTAAATGGCTGGACATCAAACAGACTGTAGAAAGAGTTCCCAGTTGTAAGAAAAGCTACCAGAAACATAGAATAAAAGAAAAGAAAATGACAGGTAGAGACTAAACTGTTTGAAATGTATCGTTAATGAAAAGACGAGGCTAGTTTTATATGTGTATCGATAATGATTCCTAATTTAAGCAAAACATACACATGTATAATGCGTGTCTTTCAGTTTCTATCCACCAAATCTACTCATAAGATTTTGGTTGACCTGAAGCTATAGCAGAAGACACTTGCTCATACAGTGGGACTGAATCCAAAACCATGTGGTTAGGAAGCAAACTTCTCACCACACATCCATCCATCCATCACAACTTTTTACAGCAATCTATCACAACCTATGAATATTAATATCTCATGTGAAAGAATTTTGCAAGTTCAGACAAACTCAGAACAATTTCAGGAGATTATGGGATGTAATAACAAATGATACTGACTAGCCAGACATGAGTGACTACTTCATTGGCAGTGAATTTTATAGTACAGCCACCCAGTGGAACGAGTGCGTAATCAGGGATCTGATGAATGTTTCTCAAAATTTTACCTTCAAAACAAAAAGAAAAAGACAAAATTAAAATTATAACATTGAATAAAAATACATAGCATTTGTGATTTAATGAGAGTTAGGTGAAGATTAGAAGTTAAAGAATGAGATCTGATCACATATGACTTATTAATTTTAATTCCAAAGTTCAGCCACCTCATAAACAAGGTTTCCCTCCCTTATGATGTTTTAAATACAATTTATATCATAAAAATATGTGTGAAAATACCTAAATATATAATCTACTTAACTGTATTTAACCTACATGGGCAGTTGAAAGTAACATGGCGAGTGATAGAATTTGACAAGTAAAAACCACATTCACAATATACACCAAAGATCATTATACCATATCAGCAAATTTCATCCTAATTCATACAATAGTTATATTTTTATGATTCTTATACTGGACTACCTACATTTCATCAAAATCTCTAGTTTCCAATAAGCACGAGAGTTTTTGTATAGAGAAAACACCTCATGACTTAAACAGTTAATCAGATTTTCAGAAGACTTTTTTTCTAAACATTCTAAATATCAGATCAATAATACTAGCATTTCTATTTTGCCTGAGGATTGGTAATGTGAAATTCAAATAATTACGTGAGGTGTCAGGATTCAGAATCACACACACACACACACACAGCTTTGCTCTCTTCTCCACCAAAAACAAAAACAATATAACATACACAATACGGTACTACAACATGTGATGTAACACTGCATTGCAATGGACTTGTACAACTCAGACCATCATGGAAAATAAACATAAACACACACTATTTATGCCAATAGTAAGTAACCAGCAATAGAACCGTGTTCCAGGCATAAATTATGAAATAATCACAAGGACATACCTCCATTTTCTATAACAGCACCTTCAATAACTTGTGTATCTTCCGCTAATCCACAACAAATAAATGTTTTACCAGAAAAAATACCACCAGTATTCACAGGATCAGTCATTTCTGAAATGCAAATAATTCTGCACACATTACACACTCAATTTTCTTTTAATGACGTAGTCAAAAGAACAAGGGTAATGCATAACTTTTGTAGGATCTTGGAGAAAGGGAAGGAAAAAAATAACACAACTCATAGGTTGTTACTGCTAACCAGTATTTCACAAAAAAAAAAAATATTTTCTTGGCCATACATAAACACTTACACACATACAAACACTATACATACATGCTGTTGTGGGTTATATACATCATGTATTGTATTGGTACAATACATACACACACAAATCACTATAACACTATAATTCTAATAAAAATACATACTTTCGTGGTCACATATGCCCACACACATACATGTACAAACATTATATTATCATCAACATTGGTGAACGTCCACCATCCATGCTGGCATAATAGGTTGGACAGTTTGACAGGAGCTGGCCAGGTAGAAGACTACTCCAGGCTACTGTGTCCGTTTTGGCATGGCTTTTACAGCTGGATGCCCTTCCTAACACCAACCATTCTGCAGAGTGGACTGAATGCTTATGTGGTGCCAGCATGAGCAGGATCACCAAGTAACTTGCAAGACAAGGAATTTTGAGAGGGGAGAGGGCATTGGAGGAGGTGATCTTGTGTCAGATGATGAAAGGTTAGTTTGTGACACAGAGAGAGAGAGTTATATACATCATTGTATTTCTAACAAAGATAATACATACTTTGGTCACACCTACATACACAAAAAGGACTCTGTTCACTTTGTAAGGTGGTTGGTGTTAGGAAGAGCATCCAGCCATAAAAACCATGCCAAAACAGATAATGAAGCCACATGCAATCTTCTGGTTTGTCAGCTCCTGTCAAACCATCCAACCCATGCCAGCATGGGAAACAAATGTTAAATGATGATCATGTATTTATGTGTATATGTGTGCATGCATACACACCACTGTATGTCTCACATTAATGCATACTTTTACTGTCATATAGCCTGTGCATATACAGTCATGTTTTATATATATCGTATTTTCAACAAAATTATCAAATATTTCAGATGCAAACTATGTGAAGCAATAGCAACACTGACCTGACTGATCTGGTTCTAAAGTACCATTTGACATGCTGTTGACACTGGACGCAATGTTACTTTTGAAGGTACTTTGTTGAGCTACAATAAAGTAAAAAAAAAAAAAAAAAAAAAAAAAAGAGATATAAATACACAAGAAAACATTGACTGTTGTCTTTTATCTTTTACTTGCTTTAGTTATTAGACTTGAAGAATTTTTAGTCAAATGAAGTTTTGCTGAACTGCTAAGTTATGGGGATGAAAACAAACCAACACTAATTGTCAAGAGGTAGTGGGGGAACAAACACAGACACACACACACACACACATATATATATATGATGGGCTTTCAATTTCCATATACGAAATCCACTCACAAAGGCTTGGTCAGCCCGAGACTATAGCAGAAGACACTGGCCCAAGGTGCCATGCAGTGGGACTGAGCCTGGAACCATGTGGTTAGGAAGTAAACTTCTTACCACACAACAACACCTGCACCTAAATAAGAATGTTAAAATATATATAAATATTCAACTTAGTTAATTCCACACAAGTGGATGATTACCTTCAGTTTGTTCACATATGGATGTAGAAGATATTTTAACAAACATATACATACTAGATTTCACACTCACCTCACTCACAAAAAAAAATAACATGGCATTATGTTTTTACCTTCACTCTTAGACATTACTGATCCTTGGAGATACTGACTCATCAAAGCCAATTCTTCATCAGTATTTTCGCCAAATTCAGTAGTGGTAGCACTTGTCCTTAGCTGTGATACATCACCAACTGGCTTTCGTTTTGTGATAGGGGCAGGTTTTCTGAAAAAAAATTATTCACCATCATCATCATTACCACCATTTAACATCTGGCATGAGTTGGACAGCTCAACAATAACTGACAAGCAAGAGGACAGCAGCAAGCTCCACTGTCTTGTGGCACCGGCACCAGTGAAGTCACCAAGTCACTTGAAAGACAAAACTTTTCACCTTTTCATTACACCTTTTCATTACACCACCTCTAGCAAGGCTACCAAATTACTCACAAGACAAGATGTCTGAACTGAGTGAGGGTGGGTGGGTGTAGTATTAAGGGAAGTGAAAGTATGATAGGGGAACAAGAACAAGTGTCTTGCTGAAGAGGAGATACAAGCCTTCTCCAGCTGAAAAAGTAAGGAAGAGATGGTGAGGATATACTCTTAAGGCACAAGGTAAATATAAGAGAGAGAATAGAGATAGAGGATCAGATATAGTGTGTTGGTAGGTAAGGTCACAAGTGTGAAGGGGTGTGACATGATTTGAGATGGGAATTGAGGAGGATGCAATGAATGGAGCTCAATAAATAAAAAAAATGATAAATTGCATGCAAGAATTTTGTTGTAACTCACTTTGGTGGTTCCATGTGCGATTCCTTTACAAAGGGAAGTTTCTTGATGTAATAGGGTTTCTCTGGGACATACTTGCTCTCTTTCACACAATCTAAAAGCCAGGTGGCATTTAGTATATGTGGCCTGAAAATGCATCAGAAAAGTTCGAGAATGCAAACAATAACAACAATAATTCATTACATTGATACAAGGTTAAACAAATTTGCAAAAGATAAGGGCTTAGTCACTAGAACTGCTCCCAGTATGTAATTGTTATTTTATTTTATTGGAAACCATATGGATGAAGAGCAAAGTCGAATCCAGTGAAATCTAAACTCAAAATATAAGATCACTGTTTTAGTATCCACTTTTCCTTCTTGTCACCAACACTCACTTGTTCCCAAATAACAATATTTCCCAATAACCAGACATTTTCACAGAAAACTAGAAATAAAACACACAGCTTTCATGATGGTGACACTCATTTACGACTACTAAGCAAAGTCAAGTAACACACATACATACATATGGACTTCTTTCAGTTTCCATCTATAAAATCCACTCACAAGGCTATGGTCATCTCAGGGCTAGAGTAGAAGATGCTTGCTCAAGGTGCCACACAGTGGAACTGAACCTGAAGCCATATGACTTGGAAACAAACTTCTTATTGGTTAAAATTTGAAACTATTATTATTATTACCTTGAGGGCAAAGGCAAGTTGACTACGAAAGGATGACAGGTAAAATAGGCTTTGAACTCAAAACATAAAGAGTTAAAACAACTACCACAAAACATTTTAGGCCATCAATGATTCTGCCAAGACATCTCTTTTAATAATAATTTTTAACAAGGATAGAAACTTGTAAAAGAATATTACATGTAGTACTTGAATGGGACTTTATTTCATTGACCCCCTCCAGAAGAATGAAGGGATTTTAACTTAAACTGTTATAAGCTGTAACTAAATACTAATAATATAGATTTTTAACTTTCGCACAAGGACACAAATATGCCAGATGAATGCAGTCAGTTAAATTCACCCCATACATGACTGGAACGGAGTTTATCAATACCAAAAGGATCCCTTCATTTTATAAAAAGATGTAAATTGGAAATTTTACCTCAATTGAGAAACTAAGTAACATACCTATGAATAGCTTTCTCTAGATAATCCATATCTGCTGGTACTATTTCGCCCATCACAACATGTGTAACATGTTCATTTAAAGAATTGAATCTGAAATCATAAAAATAATTATAACAATTAGTCTTTGGTTTCAATATAATGTAACTGATATACTGAGAGATGAGAAATGGAGGGAGGTGGTTGTCAGAGTACAAGAAAATGTTAAAGATCAGTAGATCATAGCATGTTACCAACAGTGAATGGAGTTATACCCAAAGTGGACCAATCAACCAAGGTGTAAATAAATACCACTTGATAGAAACAACTTGTTGCTACAAACAATGTTAACAGGCACTTTCAAATAGACAAATAGTTTTTAAACTAATCCCAACACCCAATATATACCCCATGCAAACTTTTTCTCCTGAAAGTGAAATTTCTGAGGAAAACAAACAATCTGTGAGACCTACCTAGTACCTCCACCAACATTGATGATCCTGAGTAACCGTTCTTGGTCTGGCCCACGAAATCCACTGAGATAAATCTAATTAATACAATATAATAAATATACTATGTTAGTAACTTTTTTTTTTACATCCATTAACACACACATTTTAACATATATCTTACAATTATTTGCCATGCTTGCATAAGTGTGATGGTTTGTATATTGTAGTAGTCGAAAAAATTTCTGCCATTAATCTCTCTGTGAAGCACAGAGTTGAACTTCATTATTTTATATCATTCAAAGTGGATCAACAGAATGGTTGCTACAGTTAAGTTTGAACTTATAACCATCTGGTTATTAGACCCAAAGCTTCATCTCACAATAACGGTACCTTAAATCTCCTTTCATAATCTGCAGTCAGCTTAACAATCCATTGTATATCCTACAAGTTACTTCACAATATTTTAATCTCATCATGACCAGGAGAGTCATCTATCCAATTTACATAAGGCTAATTACTGTTACTGTCCAGTCACTCGCAGTAAAATTGTGCTTCATTTTTTATGTATGTTGACATTATACTTTAAACAGAGATACACATTATAACCAAATTAATCTGGAATATAGGAGAGTAGTCCAATTTGACAAACAGATAACCTACTTTGAGATATGACATCCAAACAATTTTGACAATACAAAATATAACCCAACTTGACATACAAACAACAATTTAATTTGATGCAAAACAGTTAACCCAATTTAGCACATATGACAGCCAATCCAATTTGACACACAACCCAGCAGCCAAACCAATTTGACACACAACACAACCAAACTAATTCAACAGGCAATATGACAGCTCAATTTGACACACAAATATGCCAGTCAACCAATTTTGACATGCTGCAAACAGCTAAATAATTTGACAGACATCATAAGTTAGTTTTATAAGCTTAATAAGTCATTTATTTTGACTAACAACATAACAATCAGTTTGATAGACAATTTCATAGACACAAATGCATTGACTGCCAATTTGACAGACACTCATTCACTCGCCAACTCAACCAATTTGTCATGTAAATAATACAGCCTGATAACCTGACAAATAGTTTTATCAAATACCAACTGATACATATAGAAATAAATATAAAGAAAACTGTAACAGCTGTGTTATATTTACCTTACAACCATCTAAGAATGACATAGGTGTTGACATTGATGACGTATTATCAAAGTTGGGTTTAGACTTGTCTACTCGGGAAATACTTGAACTGCAAGCACTGAGCATAGTGTCGCTAAGACGAGTAATGGCAGAAATATTGGCAATTGAACTCAGGTTAACTGGAACAAAACCGAAATAAACAGCATTTAATTGAAAGGAATAAAGTTACAAGAATTGAACAGTAACCAAAAGCATACTATTCTTTTTCACTGGTTTCTGCCATCTGGCAGTGGCTATGCTAGAGGGAATAGCCATCAACACTTACAAAAATACTCCATAATTGTGCCAAATAATCACAACAAAAACAATGATGATGAAATTTTTTTATGACTGACATAAAAACCAAACCCTTTCAGAGAAAGGTAGAGTTGATTAGATTGATGTCCAACATGACTGGCATTTCATTTCACTGATCCTGGAACAAGGAAAATCAAACACTACCCAAACAGGGTTTGAACTTAGGAGGTAAAGAGGCATAACTAAAAACTGCAGTATATTTAGTCCACCACACCATTGGCAATGTCAATCAATCACAGAAGGATGAAGAGACATGCAACTATAGAATATTGACTATCTTGGTTGATACTGTGTATTTACAGAATTAACTATGAAATTCTAGATCAAGAAGGTAGTTGATTGTGTATATAGAGATTCAGACTGACCAGCTGAGGAATTTTTAGTTGGTGTGGAGGTCATCATTTCTCCATCAAGAGTTTCAGTATTTAATTGGTATTTTGTTTCATCAAGACAATAACTAGTTTCAATTGATTCATACAACCACTGAGGTTTTACAATCTGGATCTTCCATTGCTTGGCAAATTCATATTTCTGGCCTGAAATAAAGAATGGTATAAATCATTAATTCCAAAACATTCACCTCAAAGAAATATGGAGTCACATACAAGTAATAATAGCATACATATAACAGGGAATGATTTTATTAGAGAGCCACTGTTTAGCTGTAACAAGTCACCAGGCCTTAACAATGTTGCTTTGCTCTTGGGAACTTTTAAAGTGTCTGACCGAATAAACCCTTTGGTTCAGCAATATTACCTCAAGTCAATAAGGGTACCTCTACATGATTCCTTAACTTGGTAGACATAGCTAGCTGCCAAATCTCTCTCAAATCACAACTCACACCATCTTAAAAAGGTCACATAGGTTGATTTAATCTGGGCTCAACAATGCCTGAAATAGTGATGAGATGTTCATGATTGGATTGCCTTTGGTCAAAGGTCTACTCAATCAGAGCAAGAGATGATAAATAACAAATGAGGATCAGCATCTGGTCCTAGGTACCTTTAATTTGGGTGGTAGGCTTAACTTAACATCAGGTTTAATGCCACCACCAAGTCCTTGGAGAGTGATAGCAGAATTCACTCTCCTGCAAGCATTCAGACCCAATTCCAGTTTCCTTCTCTGAAGACATTGACTTGAATTGAATACAGGACTAGGTGGAACAGATGATGGGGCAGAACAGAACTGAGGTAAGATAACAGAGTAGGTAAAGTGCATGATTTGATGGAGTCCATGAAGCAATGTTAATGTTAGATGAGGGCAAAACTAATAAGCATTGTCTTACCTTTTGGTTCATTTACAATTAAATGAGTGCATTCATCAACTTTCATTTCTCCTGAATAAACACCACCTACAAATATTTAAAAATAAACAAGTACACTTATAGATGATGTGTATTACAAAAACAATTTTATAGACATATATATAAAGCAGAAAAAGAACAGGAAAATATAGAAAGTTTCACAAAATTCTTTGTATTTCAGTGCAACTAGACATTTATTGGTCTGCTTCCTTCTGAGGATGGACCTTTGTGCCTGAAATATGAAGGTTTTTTTGTAAAACTTTCTGCATTGTTAGGAGCTTTCTATATATTCCTTTTCTATACTACAATGCTCTCATTTCATTCATTCATTCATACACACATACATAACACACACATATACATAAAATAAAACAAAATATATTATAATATAGTTAAACAGTATTTGAAATTTTAAACCATGAGCTAGTAGTCTGTCACTGAAACCATTCAAGCATTTCACTTTGTCTTTCAAAGAAAATGCCTGCAGATATTCTATGAACTTACCTTCCATTTCAACCAGTTGCTTCACTTTTTTCCTCTCTGCCGATTCTAAGCCAGATACTGTTACAATTAACCCTTTAAAGATGGGGCAAGTGTATTTTTGAAACTTCTCATCATTGCAGTGAACAGAGCTGTAAGAATAGTAAACATACAGGGAAGAAATAATTATATCTATATATATATATATATACTATTAAAAGTCAGATTGAATCTTGCTTGCTTGCAATGTTACAGTCAAACTGGAGCATAATGGGAAAATACTATGAATTAAATTACCCTGAAATATTAATACAAACAGAATGAAACAAGTTTCATGTAAATCAGTTAAGTGGTTTTCGAGATATTAGAGCTTTCAGGATATAAATACTCAAAACAGTGCATAATGGGAAAATGTTCTAAAAATAAATCTCGTCCCGAAAGGGAAGAAACTCTTATCTTTCCATAAGACACAGTGAGTTGACAACGAAAAAATACAATTTTTTTTTTTTACAGTAAATGTTAAACACAATATTTTAATCATTTAGAAATAAGTGAATGTGATTTCAAAAATGTAAGTGGTCGATGACGACAACAGCTGAGTGCTAATTGTTTAGTCCAGGCCAGCCAATGATCAAAAGTGTTCTGTGACCATCAGGTGTCTTGTCTTGTTAGACATCTAAGATTATACTGACCATGTAATTTTCTTTAACATACTAAGAGATCCTATATGAGGAAGATTGGTTGCTGTTTGTCGCAGTTTGAGTTACTGCTTAGAGCATCTCTTGACTCATGAGAACGGTGACAGAAGATGGTGATGGCAATAATGGTAGTGATGATGATAGTGATAACAGTGATGAGGAAAAACATACATACCCTTCCTGTGATGCTTCCCAGACAGAATTAACCCAATCAGGTAACATAATGTATTTTTTCAGGTTACTTGCCACCTGTAATAAAGACATACACTCTGTTATATATTAAACTATATCATATGATCTCTTTACATCCCATTACAACCCCATTCAATTAGGGTTAACTGCATCTAAAAAATAAACCTATTTGTAAATTACCGACACAACGAGAGAAAAAAAATGAATACTTGAGTTTACATTGCATATCTTTTGGTGTTCTGTGTTTTCTTCACCTATAGAATAACCAACCTGAGCAGATGGTCCACAGTTCATTTAATTGTATTAAGTTAGTTTCCTGACAAAGATTAGATGAATGCATTTTATCGAGGCACAGTTTTATAGTCAAATGACCTTCTTGTTGGTAACCTCAACCTGGTTTTCAAATAAAGGATATTTTCATCCCACTAATCTTTGAAAGAACAGAGTTGCCAGTTAAATTGTTGACAGAGAATGTCAACAAACATCACTGTTTTAGCTCAATGCTTTCAAGCAAAAAGGCGAAAAAGTACACATTTACAGACACACATGCTTTTTATATAATCTATATTAAAAGCTGCGAAATGAGAACAGGAAAGCGACCTACCTGGTATTTACTGCTACCAACCATTCCAGCCACAAGATGAGTCACATTTTCAGTAAAGTTGCGTTGGATTTCACCACCCATCATCAAAACTTTCATGTGTAAGGATTCCTGTATAGACAATTTAAAATTTAAAAAAAAAATCATGTGTCATGACAGATTCCGAGTATTGAGTGAGAGTGAAAACATGTGATATAGATATTAGATGTGTGTCGTATGTCAGACACATGTAGAACATAAACTGCATGTGGAATGACAGGGATGTGGTGATGACTTAACATTATGTTGCTGTTGGCATATTACACTAGTGTTAAAATGAACACTTTAACAATGGCATGTCGACATTACAATAACGACTAGTTACCATACACACCACCATAAATATGTCAACAATACACTACAATAACGAAATCTCAACACAGCAGTAATGAAATGCTGGCATACACTACAATAATAGCATGTCAACATCACAATAATGACACGTCAACATTACACTAATGGCATGTCTATGATAATGATATGTCAACAATACACAACAATAGCTGATCTCTAATTGTAAAGGGAACCTGTATCTGTCTTCTTTCTTGTTACCTCTCTCCCACCTCTTTCTCGCTTCCTCTCCGTTTTTCTTTCTCTCTCTGGCTGGGTAACCATGTACCTCCTCTATACCAAGACATCTGTTTCTGCCTCTCTGTCACACTCTAACCTTTCATCATCCGATACAAAATCACCTCCTTCAATGCTCCTCCCCTCTCAAAATTCCTCGTCTTGCAAGTTACTTGGTGATCCTTCTCATGCTGGTGGCACATAACAAGCATCCAGTCTACACTGTGAAGTGGTTGGAATTTGGAAGGGCATCCAGCAGTAAAAACCATGCCAAATCTGACCTCACTTGTGCTGGTACCATGTAAAATGTACTCGGTTCACTCCACAGAGTGATTAGTGTTAAGAAAGGCATCCAGCCATAAAAACTATGTCAAAAAAGACACAGTAGCCTGGGGCAGTCGTCTACCTAGCAAGTTCTTGCTGAACCATCCAACTCATGCCAGCATGGAAAGCAGACATTAAACAATGATGATGATGAATGTCTAGTAACATAAAAATGCTAGCAGTTAATGTATAATTCACAAAAGATTAATACATGTTCCCATACCTTAATGGTTTGGCAACAGAAAATAATAGAATACATAACAAACGTAAACATAAGTATTGCAGTCAATTTGTTTGACTAAATCCTTCAAAGTAGTGCCCCAGCATGGCTGCAGTCCAATGACTGAAACAAGTAAAAGATAAAAGTTAATTATGATGAAACAGTTTAATTTAAAACAAGTGGTTTTACACAGTATAATTCAAGGCGGACTGGCATCAAAAAAGTTGAATCATAACTTACCCGCAATACCTTATCTATATTTGTACAGCTGATGATGGTGTCCTTCATGGCTAAATTATGGATTGGTTCTTTAGTACGAGGAATTTCCTAAACAGACAGAAAATGTTGGGTTAGCCATTGATTTAGGTTTAGATATTTTCCCTCTGATTATTAGCAATTTAATGAAGGCCAAATAGCCAATAGGGTAAGATACTGGATTTTATAATTTAGGTTGCTAGTTAAAAATCTAATGAAGCTATACAAAACAGTGTCTATGAAAGGTACACTTAATTTTGTTATCTGTATCCAAACTAACAGTTACCAATAGCTAGCACTGAAAGGTCATCAATGAGGTAAAAGTAGCCTATCTAACAGCCATTAAACCTGAGATAATAAATATATTTGACTTTCTAAGAGTAGTAGCTTACAAGTTGAAGTTGTTATTTATTTATAGTGCAATTTCATAATTGGAAATTTTGTGTGTAGTATATGTGCATACACACATTATATTTGAAATGTAAGGTGTACCTTTTTAGTAAACATACAAACAAAAGTTTTAAAGAAAAAGGCTATCTTTAGATAAATGTAACAAATGATGAGATGTTGTTGGAAAGGATATGTCCTACCCATGAAAGCACTGAAAATGCAGTTTTAAAAATAATAACAATGGATATATAAATTTAAAATTCTCTAATTTAATAGCTAAACTTACCACTTTAAGTTCCAAACAAGTTAATACACAGACTGGGCCTAAAATTCTGAAAAATAAAGAAATAAAATAAAAATAAATTCTGAAAATGGGAGTACTGGATGCAGATTTTATGGAAATTTGAAGATAATGTTTATAGTTCATATACGTAATTTTGCGAATAATCAACATCAGGAACCTAAATTCACGAAAATGTTATGCTTGTCAGTTAATGTGTAACGTAGTACAGGTGGGAAAAAATGTCTGCAGAACTGTCTCAAGTTAACACCATCAATGATTTTAAAAATACAGACCCAGTCACCTGTATCCTATCACATTAAATCCACTTGCCAGCTAAAAGTACTCCTTTCTATGTAACATAATGGAGATGATATTCCCAGACACTACAGATAACCTCTTCCTCTACCTACATGACAAACAACATTTATCAGGCGTGGTCCCAGGAATTTTTCGACGAGAGCGCACAAGGTCAGAAGAGAATGCAATTACAAGAGAAAAGGGCATAACATTATTTAGAAGGGTGCACAACAACTGCCATACACACACCAGACTTCTGACGCCACCACAATCAATACCTTTGACCTCACTGCCTTCCCCTTCACCACCATCTTTCACATCACTTCCTATCACCATAATCCCTGACCACCTTGGCTACCACCACCACCACCACCATTGCCTCCACCTCTATCACAACTACAGCTCATACCATTACCATCACAACCATCGATCTACTACTGCCATCAATGTCTCTATGCCTACTATTACTCTCACCCCAACATGAGGAATAATAGCAGAGTCATTGAATAGTGAGATAGGGGGTCAAAGTGTGACACAATGACACAGAAATTCGTTTTGGCATTTATATATATATATATATATATAAATATATATATATATATATATATATATACATATATGCATGCTCATGCATCTAAGTGTATACTATGAATATACATAAAACACATGGTTTAACACAATCAGTCAGTAATGCCAAACCAAATATGTCACACACTCATTCACCAAAACCAATACAAGGGTTATTCATTCACTTACAAAATTGGGGATAATCTCCTAAAAATATAGAAACAAGTACAGGCTTGCATCATTCATGCCATCACATATCCTTTTTATTGACTTCATTTTTATTTTTTCTCTGATAATAATAATCTATTTACTGACCTCAACCCATGTGACTTTAGGTGTTCAAAAGCATCTCCTTCAAATTTATCACACAGATACACTGTGTTTTTATCTTTCTGTGTTATATTTAAACACTCATCTTCGGTAATCCACTGCGGTTTAAAGCCATAAGCCTCTAATGCCTGGACAAAAAGCAAAAGAAAAAGCAGTTATAATTGTCTTCTATTTAATTGCTACAGAGGTAACACGAATGTATAAAACTTAGTAAAGACATTAATAATTGTTTATAATTTAGGCACAAGGTGAGCAATTTTGAAGGTAGGGGGTTAGTCATTATCCTCAACTTCAGTACTTGACTGGCACTTTATTTTATGAACCCCAAGGAATGAAAGGCAAAGTTGATCTCAGTAGGATTTGAATACAATGTTGGAAGAAATACTACAAGGCATTTAATCTGACACTAATGATTCATCCTAAACCAATACCTTTATATAATTGTTTCTAATTAAGGCACAAGGTCAGAATTTTAAGCGGAGTAATGTTAGTCGATATCATCAACATCATCATCGTTTAACGTCCGCTTTCCATGCTAGCATGGGTTGGACGATTTGACTGAGGACTGGCAAACCAGGCTCCAATCTGATCTGGCAGAGTTTCTACAGCTGGATGCCCTCTGAGAGTGTAGTGGGTGCTTTTACGTGCCAGTCACACAGTACTTGCAATGGCCTCGTTCAAAATGTGTCTTTATTTTATTGACCCTGAAAGAATGAAAGGCAAATTATCAACCCCCAAAAGATGAAAGAATATTTGTTTCTAAGTTCGGCCGAAGGACACAGATTTTGGTTAGATTAACTCAAGGAGTTGTATAGTAATCTATAATATATTAACTTAAAATGACATGCAAAATCAATCCAAGCAAGATTTTGAATAAGGTGAAAGTAAATAGTACCCATTACATAATAACATCACTTTTAATGGCCAGAAATGCAGCAAATGAGACACATTTGAGAAAACAGAAATAGGCGGATGAGAGTAATTTCTCCCAAATTTTGTCTGTACTTGACAGCTAGATTTTAAGAGTAGCCCCATTCAGCCAGGCCACACTCATTTACCTTTCTGCAAATTTTTATTGGAGATTAGCACATCCCTCTTCAATCTAACCTTACTCTTCATGTGACATATAAAAAATCTGAAGGGGACTTAGCTGCAGAGGAAAAGCCCTGAACACAGTTATCTTAATAATAATCTTTTCTGCTATAAGCATAAGGTCTGAAATTTTGGGGGAGAGAGCTAGTTGATTATATCAACCCCAGTGCTTGACTGGCACTTTATTATATCAACTCTGAGAAAATGGAAGACAAAAAACCTCAGTGAGATTTGAACTCAGAACAAAAGAAATGCTGTTAAAAATTTTGTCCAAAGCTCTAATGATTTTGCCAGTTCTGGTCTCAAATTTTAGCACAAGGCTAACCACTTTGAGAGGCAGATGTGTTGATTACACTGACCGTAGGACCTAAGTTACTCAGAATGCAGAGCTAAAATGAATGCCACAAAGTATTCTTTCTGATGTTCTAATGATTCTGTCAGCTTACCACTCTAAATAGTTATAATGTTCCTTTTACACTTAATGATTTTCTATTCTTTTCCAATATCATCATCATTATTTAATGTCTGCTTTTCATGCTGCCATGGGCTGGACGGTTTGACTGAGGACTGGCGAGCCAGATGGCTGCACCAGGCTTCAATCTGAGTTTCTACAGCCGGATGCCCTTCCTAACGCTAACCACTTTGAGAGTGTAGTGGGTACTTTTACGTGCCACTGACACGAGGGCCAGTCAGGCGGTACTGGCAACGGCCACACTCAAATGGTGTTTTTTTTATGTGCCACCTGCACTGGCAATGACCTCGCTCGAGTGTTGTTTTTCACATGCCAGTAAGGCAACGCTGGTAACGATCACACTTGAATGGTGCTTTTTACGTGCCAGTCAGCGGCCCCGGCAACGATCATGCTCAGATGATGCTCTTAGCGCTCCACTAGCACGGATGGCAGTCAAGCGGTACTGTCATTGAATTTGATTTCGATTTCCAATACTTTTTATGAATTATTTCATCTCTATCATAGCACATTTCTTGATTTCAAATGTTACTCCTATGCCACTACTAAATATTATGGTTTGCACTCAAGAATCCTATTGTTTTTACCATATTATTCATAAAACAGCAATGCATCAGCATAGCTGCAGCTCTGAGCTGACACTACAGAAAAAAAAAATAAATAAAAATAATTGCTGAAATGAATTTCCTTAGAGAAATAAATGATTTATGCAATTTCAGTGCTTGATATTTGTAAAAATCATATTAATTCTTTAAACACAAAGCCAATGGGAGAGACATGAACTAGTCATTCAAACCATATCAGAGGCCTGTAAAAGCTGCTCTGGCTATGAAAACATCTAAGTCTCTTTTGGAACCTTTAGAATTAATATCCAAATCTCTTTTTGAAATCACACACAACTGTCTTGAACAAGGAAGGACACAATGAGTGGTACCATGCAGGGAACACATTTTGAAGAAAAACAAAAAACAAAACAAGATCACAGCAGGAACACTTCTGACCACAGGTCAAAAGTTAGGGCTAAACAACATACTTACACTGAAGGCTTCTACACATCTAGGAGAAACTTCCACATTTTTACACTGAACACATTTCACTGTGAACTCAGTCTCTGTCATGATGCTCCTCACCAATATGCTGACACATCCAGCATCACAACCTAGTAAGTAGGAAACAAATGCATTAAAAAGTGGTATACACAAATAAACATCTATCAAGCAATCACATATTTTATGATTTTTCCGAACCCCACCCCATTGTTTCTGCTTATATTTTTAAAATATTGGAGAGCTTGAGAAGGTCATTGCTGGGATTTATCCACAGCGATTTCAGAAAGAACTATGTAAAAGATAATTTATTTTAATAGTACTTTTCTGTTTGAAAATATGTTTTTTCGGCACTATCATGCTATTAGCTGTCAGAAGTGAAAGTGCTCACTGCTAGTGAAGTGTCTGTCTGTCTGTTGCTGGTTTGAGTTGATTCTTTGGCTACTGACAGCTAATACCATGACTGGCCGGAGCGAGCTATTGGCTTACTTACTTACTGATATCTATCTACTATCTATCTATTTATCAATCACCACCTTATTAGAAAACACAAATTTAATATAAAAACATATTTCCTGAAATTGCAAATTATTTAAAATATAAAAATATAATTTTCAACAGAGAGAATTTATCAAAATAGAAAACAAATGAAGTTTGAAGTTTAAAAATAATAGGATCGACCACTCACGACTAGCTAGCGCGGACGCGAGTACCCTTATACTCTGTGTTGTGTTTTCAAACGCATGGATATAGGTGTCGAATTTGTTCCAATAACTTTCGAGTAATAGATAGATAGATAGAGAGAGAGACAGACAGACAGACAGACATATAGCTCGCTCCGGCCAGTCATGGTATTAGCTGTCAGTAGCCAAAGAATCGACAGGCCAGCAACAGGCAGGCAGACAGATACTTCACTAGCAGTGAGCACTTTCACTTCTGACAGCTAATAGCATGATAGTGTCGTTTTTTCTTATGCACACGAACTCGCTTGGTTCAACGGGGGAGGGGGCTTAAATTAAATGACAATTTGTGTTTATATCCCAACATCTGACAACAGTTTCTCTCATGGTTTTATGCGCGTGGTGCCATAAAAAAAAGGCCCAAATCTGTCTGAAGTGGGGTGGTGAAAAAAAAGTGGAAAATTCCTCGTCAAAACGAAGAAGTTCCAATTTATGTGGGCATCCTGATTAAAAACTCAGCCGAAACATCTTTTCTAGGTGATGTTATTAAGTTGGACAAGGTCTGGGCCAATTCTGGCCGTAAAATTATCTCAGTATCTAAATGAAAAATTCTCTTAGAAAAATAAGTGGTGGGTACACTACTCCCACGGTCAATAGCTATTAGTCAGCAAGAAATACTAGTTTTACTTCTTGTATGGCAAACCTCTCAGGTGAAATATAAACAACTAATCAGTTGATTTGAAAGGAAATAAAGCTGAGATATGGTACTCCCATAACGTATTTATGATAAACCATACTTTATTCCATTATGTTGTCACAATATTGTATGCACATGTACAGAATCTCACATTTTCCACACACAAAAAAAAAAAACACTTTAAAATATTCTTCAGTAAGTGTATACTCTTTTACTTGTTTCAGTCATTTGACTGCGGTCATGCTGGAGCACCGCCTTTAGTCGAGCAAATCGACCCCAGGACTTATTCTTTGTAAGCCTAGTACTTATTCTATCGGTCTCTTTTGCCGAACCGCTAAGTGACGGAGACATAAACACACCAGCATCGGTTGTCAAGCAATGCTAGGGGGGACAAACACAAACACATATATACGACGGGCTTCTTTCAGTTTCCGTCTACCAAATCCACTCGCAAGGCTTTGGTCGGCCCGAGGCTATAGTAGAAGACACTTGCCAAAGATGCCACGCAGTGGGACTGAACCCGGAACCATGTGGTTACATTAAATCTGTTTTGCTACAAAATATATCAGTAAAATAGAGGTGCGTCTGATACGCCGGTATATAAGGCAAATATACAAAAATTGATCTCAGAACTATGAGAATTCTTGCCAAACTCGCTCGGAACTTGTGAAAGAACAAGACAATCTCTATGTGGTTGCACAACTGGTTAAAAGTTGAGGTCAAATTGCCCTCAAATCACATCCTATTGTCTTTCAAAAGACATTAAATAAAGACAGAATCAGTCTGGTCGATCAGGGCTGACCTGGGGTTAACAACTATCTTGTGTGCAAACGAGACCGGTTAGAAATAGCAATCAAACTTCATTCTACCGTCTTGAAAATGGGAAGGACTTTTGGAAACAATACAATTTGAATAAGATGGCACGGCCACGGCTGGATTCTCACTGATCATACAAGAGTTGGAGCTTAGACTTTTTCTATCCCGAGGAAAGATGAAGTCTATACATGTTCTCTAAATCTACTAGAAACTGCAGTCAAATTTCCCTCCTTCGACAGCATAAAAAAAAAACTAGATAATGTAGTTTGAGGTATACCGTTTAAAAAATAGTTATTAACGGGGGGTCTAGGTCTAAACAACTAGTTGCTCGATCTGCTGGAAATGGTAAATCTTTAAAAGAAATCGTTCAAAATTTACAATCCTACCACCTTAAAAACCAAGGACATGGTGTGGTCTTAGATACAATTGTCTGAATAGATGGGGAAGTTCAGGGTTGGAACGTCTCTGATAGGAGAGTAAACAACACAACGATGGGAAGACAACATTTTCGTCATAGATGCGCTAAGAAAAAATAAAAATGACGTGATCGTCATGGCTGGAAGATCTATGATCATAGGCTGACCTGTGGCTAAAACACCAAGTTAGATGTTTTATGCAGTTATTCAACCTGACAAAAATAGCAGCCAAATGTTTTCAAAACAGGGAAAAGATATTGAATAATGTAATCCTAAACACACTTTATGAATAAAATATAATACGGAATGGTCACATGTGGAACGCCTCTAGTCATAGGTCTGTTTAATTTAAACCTGAGGCCTACAATTTAAATGATACAATCACGTATTTGTCAAAAAAGTTATCAAACATAATAGGGAAGAGAATAAGGGTAAAACAAAAATAAAGCAGCCATTTTAGACGGTAAATCAGATACAAAAGTATTTTTTTCAGTCTGACAAACATTATTTGGTCTGAGTTCTCAACGGTTGTTTATAGGTTAAGCTTCATTATAAAACAAAAGGAGAAGCGGGGACTTCTGATATTAAAATCTAAAAGAGATATTCAATTACTAAAGAGAAAACCGCAAAGTTTATGAATGTGGTGGAAATCAGAAATGATTAACTCCATGAATATAATTAAAAAATGTAATAATTCTTAAAATATATCACAAAGATATTTCCCAGAATAATATCAAAACTGTCGTAAACAATACCTGCGTGTAAATTAAGTTTCAGTACTTTTAAACAATCCTATATTTTGTTGCCGATTTTAATAATAAAGTTGATGTTGTCCGTCCATGTGTTTGTTATCGTCTGGTATGTATTTTCGTAGTTGTGACAATGTTTTGAATAAACTTATTTATTTACTTTCAGAAAATAAAATAAATGAATAGATACAATGAAATACATATGTATAATTTTTTTAAAAAATTTAAACAAAATATTCGGCGGAAAATAACTACATTATTTAAAAACCTGCTGAAAATGTCAGTTAAACTTCGTATTTTCTCCCATTACTTTTGCCGCCAATTTCAGTCTAATAACGTCCGAACGAGATTTTCCTTTATGCTCCAACGTCACTGCTGATTTTCTTTTTTTTCGTAATTTTTTCAAATAAATCTAATATACCTTTATTTTTGACAAATTTTATTCGTTTAGGCGAATAAATATAATGATCATTACAAAATAATATTAATTAATTTTCGGAAACTAGTCTTCTCCGAGAATAGCGAACGTCGGGGCGAACATCAGCCATTGTTCCGTTCGCCTGTTTGAAATATTTTTATGCGATTCAAATGTAAATTTAAAAACCAGTATTTGTAATATAAATTAGCGGGTGAGTATAAATATATTTGTATATTTCGTAAAATTATTTATTTCCTTCTGTTTCAATGCATGTAGCCAAATATTTAATCTTATCTAATGCTTTTGCTGAGATCTATGTCGATTCTCTTTGTTAACCAACAATGGAGCGGGGGAAATGAAGACATATCGAATGGAATATATATATATATGTGAAATGTTTTGGGGAATGTTGATCTTCTGCGATAAGAATTATCTAATGTTTCAAACTGAGTATTTCTATATTACTCACTGCTATCGGCATTTCACTATTCCTTCTCAAATCATTAACGAATCCTTCTGTCTTTCCTCCCTCCTCCATGTCATCTTTTCCAAAAAGGTTAATGATTTGTTCCATATATATATATAAATGTATACGCTGATGTTAAATAACTCCATTTGTGATAACTATTATATTAGCAGGTTTTTTAAGGGCCTGTTTAAAATATATTTTATTATATGTATTTATTTTCTCTTAGTTAATAATTAACTCGGACAAAATAAATTGGTTAATAGATACTAAGGTAGCAAAGATCACGAAATGACTGGTGTGACTCCTGTTTATGAGGTTAAAATGTCTTACGGTTAAGCTGGTTCCCATGCATTTCCCTGAAGAGAAGATTACATCCTTATCAAGATCACCTATTCCTATGGAAAGTATAATTTGTAATCTTCGAAACATGTTGGAAATAAAAGCATTCAGTTAACATATGCGTTGTACTCCATTTACTAAATTTATATAAATGTACATTGCTGACTATGAAGTAAAATAATTAAAAATGAAATATTTTGGTCAGTGCCCGTCGTCTAAGGAAATAGTGTTTCATCATGCAAAAGCGCTTTTCGATTTTTGCAATAAAATGTAGTTATGGCGATGCACCAACCAATATGTAAATATAATATTCAACGCTGATCCTTAATTCAGTAGTTACAGAGAGTTTCTTGGTCTCCTTTACTTTGTATTGAGTACACACTCATGTTTGTATGTCTAAATTATGTTGGTTAGATGGGAGGGAGCGAAACAGTGCCACATATTTATAATTTAATGGATAAATTCGAGTGATCAGAGTTTGCATTCTATTTTGATCTTAGCTTGAAATTATTTTTCATTTAACGAAAAAACGAAAATATGTTGTGAGGAGCTACTCTGAGTATCTCGTTTCTGATCTTCAGAACTCCGTTTTTATGCATTTTTACTAGGAATCGTACTAGATATTAAATGCAACTATCAGGATATATATATACACACACATAAATAATCCTCCAATATATGTAGCGTAGATCATGGTGGATGGATAATTAATTAATCAAGTCACCTATATTTACACATTTTCTCCTACGATAAACGAAACTCTTCAACATTATATTGCTCTGTTTACTGACGTGGAATATGGGGAATATATTACTTTCACTTTAAAGAAATACATTTTTTAATATACTAATATTATTAAAAAATATATATATATATTTGTCTAAATAAAACTATTATATTTGGGAGGGATCTATATTTTTTTCTACACCTAATCCAGTTGAGGTATAACTTGCTAGTTTCGAACAAATTTTTGCGTTTTTTCTCTTTTAGTTTTGCAAATGTTATATTGATAATAATATTTCTAACAGGTACAGATCCTGAAATTTGGAGAGAGAGAGAGAGAGGGGTGGGGGGGGGGTAGTCGAGTGAATCTGTCCCTGTATTTAACTGGTGCATTATTTTATCAACTTCGAAAGAATGAATGGTGAAGTTGACATCGGCGGGATTTGAACTCGGAACGTAATCAGACGGACATTTTTATTCCGACGCTCTATCTATTCAGCCATTAGCTCGCCCCTACCCTACAAGCAATTTGGTAGAGGGGATAAGTCGAATCAATAATGATGTTCGAGTAATAAATATAATTATACGAATAAGGACTATTTTCACATCAGTAATAATAATTTTAATCAAATAAGTTATTGTTGGAATATAAGCAACGGATTGATAAAAAAAAAGTCAACTTGAAGTGAGAGAGGTGTTTCTCTAGAATCTATTATATCATCCTCTGAAGTGTATGGCCTTTTTGTTTTATGTTAGCAAACACACAGTAATTAATTAATTTTATTTAAAAGTATCGATTTTCCCAGAATACTTGAAATAAATGTTTGGTTAATGTCTCAATTTGAGGTAATCTTCCAGTTTCGAGAGGTTAAAAAAGTAAATAAAATACAAGGGAAATAACTGAACGTGTTACCAGTATTATCCGTACTACTTTACTCTTTTACTTGTTTCAGTCTTTTGACTGTGGCCATGCTGGAGCACCACCTTTAGTCGAGAAAATCGACCCCAGGACTTATTCTTTAGAAGCCTAGTACTTTTATAAATAAATCACGTGATTTGATTGACGTCAATTGTTTATATATAAATCACACATGTGATTGAGAAATCGAAAATGCCTCGTGAAAGACCGGCTGCACAACATCTAACCCTAGCCCTAAACTTTCATAAAAAAAAAAAATTCCGTCGCATGCTGTTTGTAAAAAGAAAAAAACGTTTTAAACTTTTATAAAAAAAAAAAAAAATTCCGTCGCATGCTGTTTTAGAGAAAAAGTAGTACGGATAATACTGGTAAGTCGTTCAGTTATTTCCCTTGAATATTTTTAGTTATTTCTTTTACCTCTCGAAACTGGAAGATTACCCAAAAATCTTGTATAACGTACCATTTTCACATACTCTGGTAACTTTCCATGAGTAATTGATTGGTTCGGTTTTGCTGCTATTTCCCCCACCTTCTGTTTTCACTTTGTCAAGGACCATCGCCCGTGTTTGTTTTATTTAGTTTATTGGTTTACTTGTCCTATCTTATACTATAAATAAAGCTGTAATATAATTAATTTGATTTGTTCTAAATTGCACAATAGCCGATCGACATTATCGTTCAGTCGTGAAAGTGAAACGTTGCGCTATATTCCGAAGTCACACATTCAACTTTCTACAGATCCCCTAGCGTTAGTACTACTACACTATGTAGTGTTTATTTCTACCCACTTTCAATATTTTTTAATGTTTTGGCTTCAATCTCAGGTTTCATTCTATCTTCAATTATTTTTGCGCTTTTTTTAACCCTTTCGCCGTAATTTTCATTCACTCGTTATTACTCTCTCTCTCTAAATATATATATACACACACACACACACACTTTTTTCACTCAAATTCTACCTCCATTCTTTCTCTTTGTTTACCAACGTCTCCCGCACCGCCGCCAATTCATAACATTTCCGAATATATCTTTATTCCTATCAATCTCTTGCTCTCTTTTTAGAATTTTGCTTTCTTCTTCCTGCCTCTCTTTACCCCTTCCCGTACCTCCTCTTTCTCTTTTAGTGTGACACAACTAATGAGAAACTAAAACTTGACACGTGACATAGCGTTACTTCATCTCTACCAGTATTTTCAATATACGAATGTTCAGCCAGTTAATCCCTCCCCCACCTCACTTATGATGGATTTCAATATATACTGTCGTTTACTGCTATGTGACCGACTGTAGACTATACATAGCACCTGCTATTGATTCAGTGCTACATCGTTTCACTATATAGTATTGGCAGTCTGTGGATTGGCAGATCGTTAATGCGTCGGACAAACTGCCTTGCGATAATATTCTGGCTCTTTTACTTTTAGGTTCAAATACGGTCAAGATTAACTTTGCTTTTCACCCTTTCGGAATCTATAAAATAAAATACTAGTTAAGTACTGGAGTCGAGCGTTATCTATTAATTCCTCTCCTACTCTGCCCCCAATAATGAGGATTCAAGCTTTGTGCTATTATTAGAAACATATGTGTTAGTATAAACAATTGTTACAATTTGTGAAGCTTCAGTCGAAAAAAAAAGAAGACCTCTATGTATGTAGTAAAGTTTATTCATTCGAAGCTTTCGGTTCAATCTCTCGTTACTCTGAGTTACACGATCGCATAACATTAAAAGTAGCCACCGAGTGAATCCAAGTGAATTAGTATGAGTGACAAGCTATCAATCTGCTCGGTAAGCAGGTTAGTGCAGTGGCGACTACTATCGTTGCCGTTTTACCCTTAAAAACGTGATTAAGATGAACTAGTTAAGACCCCACCCCCCACCCCGACAAAAAGTGACGACGTCACCTCAGTGACATCTTGAAATAATTAATCGATATTTTACATTTATGTAAAAGAAAGCATGAATAAAACTGGCATTCATGATTCATTATTTCTCCCCCTGCTAGATCTTAATGTTTCCTACCATTTCTTTCTGTTGTATAAAACTGCAGACAGTTTCTTCTGACCAGAAGTAATTATATTTCAGCTTCGCTAGATTATCAGCTTGAAAACAAATGTCGTTTTACTTGATTTTAGAGCACTTGTTACCTATACACTTCCTATTTGAGTGCTTTCTTTGCATGTGAATTCCATGTTTACCAATGATACAAAAAAAAATTATCAAAATAGCTTTTACTAAAGGTTGTTCTAATTGATTTAGATCAGTGATGCTTTCTTTTTAATTATCGCCCTCTTTTAACACTATTCCAATGGTCCATGCAATTAAAAATAGCTTGACAACAAGTTGATCACTATTGAATGACTCCTTGCACATCACAAGTCATTTCATAAATATGATACGCAGTGTTAAAACCACATTTCAGCTACTAATATAATCAGATGATTCACAATCAGAATAAAGACTGAAAATACAGTGAAACCTCAGTTTACGAATGCCTGTCATCACAAGCAAATTGGTTTTATGAACAATTTTTCAAGAATAAAACATTTAGGGTGACAAATGGTGTCTCCACAGGAAAGCATCAATTGTTGTCTAGTGTTCACTCCGTGTACATCCCTGCTCAAATTTGCTGTGCCTTCTCTTGAAATTCCTATAGGGAAAATAGTTTCACTTTATGGACATTTCAGGTGATGTACAGCCTTCAGGAACAAATCAAATTTGTAACCTAAGATTCCACTGTATTTTTAATATTAGGGATATTATTACAAGATGTGTCTTTCACACACTTAGTAACCTCTTTTCCCCCAGTACTTATGTAAAAATTTCCACCGTCCCCCAGGGGATGGTGTTTCTCATTTTTAAAATCATTTTTTTAGTAATTTGACACAATTTTTATTTTTTATTTCCTCAACAACCTGTTAAGAAAAATTTGATAATGGTACATTTTTTTTAACCCAGCACACGTAATAACCATCTATAGTAGCTACTACTATAACTTTTTTTCAACATTTTTTAACAAACTACAATCAATAAACTGTATATCAGTGACTACAATCTTGCACTTTACAGGCCAACTTCTAAAAGCAGTTCTACATGCCATACAGCTTTCCATTTCTTATATTAAAATCCCAGGTCAAATCACAAAATCATCCATTGTATTCTGTACCATGAATTGTCAAATATTGGGTCATCTAAATATTGTTGTTTTTCTATAATTGTTTTCCGTATAATTTTGAAATCTATGCTGAAGATAAAACACATTTCAAAACATCATCTAATAAGAAACAAAACACATTTTACAGCAACATAGGAATGGTTATACTAAAAAGTGTCTTTTTAATGTAAATCACAGATTAAGTTCAATAGAATTTATTTCAATTATTGTACTGTTAGGTTTTGTTGTTTTGGAAACTTAGAATAGAAGTTCCTAGTAAAACCCTGGTCTGAAGCTCATGTTATTTCATTTCCCACTTCTAGACAGTTTACGCCATTTAATGTTTTTACAAGGGTAGTAATTGACAATCCAGTTCATTTCTCCGATTATAATACCTCTTTGTAAGTTTAAAATTTGTTTTACTCCTGCTAGCATGAGTTGGACAGGGATGTATCGGAGGCTAGATTTTACTGACAATTGCTCTTAGTTGGCTTTTCAAGTAAGGGTTCAATTTTATTCCACAGTGCAGGGCAAACAGTCATAATTTCAAAACAAGGAACGTAAACTCATTCACCATTCACTCAAGCAAAGCTGTCAAATGCCAGCATTCATGCATGTTTGCACACACACACACACACACACACACACACACACACAGAATGTGCATGCATACTTATATGATGAGCTTCCTTCATTTACCAAGTTCATTCACAAGGCGTTGCTCAATGGGATTGAATCCAAAATTGTTTTGTAAAGTGAACTTCTTAATCCCGTGTCCACCTATAAGATATCAGCAATTTTAGTTAAATGTTGCTATGTCTAAATAGACTCTTCTTGTAGTAGTTTGCTATGGAATATAAGTTCTTAAGTAACTTTTGTATTACATTTCAGATAGCCATTCTTCACTATGGCTCTTCCAAGCTACAAGAATCCACCCACTGTTTCTCAGAGTACACCACGTGAGTATTCTTTTAACTTTAATCTCTCTCTCTCTTTCTGATATTGCGATCATGGGCTACAATATTTCACTAACTTCATCTTCTAAGCTCTGACAGTGTTTAAATGTGTCTGCTCTTCTATGTTTTAGGTAGGGATTTTGTCTGTTTAATGAATTCTCTAGCAGACCGATGTAGGATTCTTCCTTATTGCGAGGGGCAGTCCTAATTTTCTAACTGACGAAGTTGTTTTGTAGTCTGTGTATGCAGCATGTGAAATCTGTTGAAGTATATATTCTAATACCAGGTTTCTTCATTCGGTGTGGCCATCAATGAGTGTTCAGCTCTTCAACTTGTGAAAAAAAATATAGAAATCACAAATAACTTCTACAGAAAAAACATCACATAAGAGCTTGATAGCACAGTTTTTCTGAATGGTGTTCTACTGTGCCTAATCAAGTCTTGATTCAAAGAGAATTGAGACCTTGTTTTAAAAAATTTTGCTAAATCAAATTAGATAAATGTATTTTAATTCTTACACTTTTTTCTTCTTCAGAACGCTCTGGGCGTGGTTATTCTAATTCCAGTCAGTCAGCATCTGGTGGGGTATGTCTACAAATTTCTATTTCTTGTCTTACATCAAAATATTTTACTCATTTTTTTCTTTGATGTTTATTTAAATCCACTTTGTTTCAACCAGTGATGTGTGTGTGTGTAGATTATCTATTTAGGAAAAAATAGGTGAGATTTGTCCAGCGTACATTAATTGTTTGAGAAGGGAGGTGCAGAAAAATGATGCTTATTTAGAAAGAGAGGCCAGCAACAAAAATGGATAAATGTTTCATTTGCTAGCTCAGGGACTGAGAAAGTGCGAGTTAGAGTGCTAGAGGGATGTTTGCTGTTGGAGAAGCAGTTATTCTCTGTAACATTAGTTTGTGAAGATAGGGGACCAATAAAATTATCTTTTTCTTTTCTGAGGAATAGCCAAAAATGGGTGTACCATTTTGAATATAGGACAGCCAAGTGGTTGGTGTTTTTTTTTTTGTTTTTTTGTCACCTGTATTGTATGAATGGTCATATTCAGTCCACCTAGCTGTAAATAGGTACCATAAAAGAGTGATATACTTATCTGTTTTGATTGACAGAAAAGTTGGTGGTACTGTTTAATCCAAAACGTTGCTCACTTACTACTGCAGAAACTGGTCAGTGGAGCTGAAGGCTCTGTGAAGCAACATTATTTTCCATGGTTTGTTCGCAGAAGAGAGAAACAAGGTGGACTAAGTCATGTTGTTTGTGGGTCCACTGATTGTTGTTAGCACTGAGAATAATAAGACTTCATGGCTGATGAAAATAAATACTACTAATATTTTGAAAGAATAATTCAATCAATTATATCTTATTCCTTCATAATATTCCTCAGCAGTTTCAATTTTTGGGTTTCTAACTTATAACTTCTTTTAACCTGTTTCTGTATCCTGTATTTTGAACAGTCCATTCTCAGTCTTCATGTGTGTGTGTGTTCTTGTGTTGCTAGTAGGGTTTCAACTGCAAACTTTAATCTCCACTACAAGATGATTGCAGCATTGTGTTGAGGAGCATTAAAACTCAGTAACTATTTTAATGTAGACCTTATGGCTACAGCTGGCCTTGTCTGAGGTTGTGCTCTGATGAATCACTGTCCATAGCTTCCAGTGTCAAGTCACTACAAAGCAGACATCATTCCTGTTCTGCTGTCAAAAGCCATGGACAAAGTTTAGTTCAAGCCAGCAAGTAGAGCCTGATGACATACAACTACTACTGACTCCATGTCAGCACTTGGGAAATGCTTGGGAAATCATGGCAGCACTCATTAGAGCTTTTTAACTGATCAACGACAGTTGCGGGCTAAGCAGATGGAAATGATACTGCCAGATGACTTGCATAGTGGATTTAATCTTACACCAGGAATAAACTCAGCTTTAGAGGAAAAAATTCTACATTTGAACACAAGTTAGGAAGATGTGTATCTGTGTGTGTACATGACAACACACTGGGTTACTTAGATATGTACATTAGAGTAGACTGAGCAAAACAATATAAAGTATAGAAAATCTAAAGGTGTCGATTATGATGCAGGAACTAGAATGATAGATGAAGTAAATAAAAGGAAGAGCACGTGTGGAATTTTTTTGAGTATTTTGGAAGGCTCCATAAAAAAAGTTTATAGCTTCTCAAACATAGTACTCAGAATAATGGGTAGAAGTGAAAAGTGATCTCAGGATACTGTGTTTAATGAAGTTGTGTGGGAAAGACCTATCCAATCTATACAGGCTTGGTAAAAGAAATGTAAAAATGGTGATGATACACATAACACAGACATTTATTTATGCATGCATACATACTCAATTTTGACTTCTCAGTCAGAGCTATAGTAAAGATGCGTGTTGGAATTATGGGACTCAGACATGTACTGAATGAGCTAAACTGTACTTCCTTAGTTGTTGTTTAGCCCTGAGACAACAGACCTATGAGCAAAAGTGCTCCAGTCATGACTATTCTAGTCTTAACATAGTATGGTGGAACACTTACTGTTATTTTTAGCAGGCCAGTCAACGACATAAATCCCTTTTATAGCCACCAGATGTGAATGTGTGTGTTATATATATATATTGAACACTGTATTATGGAATATGATCTTGTGTTATGTTTTGTTGTTAACTCATAAATATTGCAACATAAAATACTTGTTTGATATTTTCTTTAATATATATTATAATTTTTTTTATGAATATCAACAATTTTCCTTTAATGATATGTTTTCTGCAAACTTCCACAGGGTTGTTCTTCGTCCAGCAGTAGTCCATTTTACTTTAGTGGACAAGGCCATCCCTCTTTCACTCCCATCCGTGTTGGCTCCAAAGCTATAGTAAGTAATGGTCCTTAATCTGTGGTGTCTTTGTCACTTTTACGTTGATGACAGACTAAACCACTGGAGTCAGCATCACAGCAGCTTGGTAAAAAAAAAAAAAAAAAAAAGTAATAAATAAAAATATTTAAAATGTATGCTACTGTATACTGTCTGCATTGTGTTTTATAGTGGTGATGTTCTTTATATAGAAATTTTATAATGTTTATTTTTGATTTAGTGCATCCTTTTTATTTGCTATTGTAATATAAACCCCCCCAAAAAATTTAACTTCAATAGATTTTTCTCCTGATAAATTTCAGCTACTATTATTGAATATTTTACTTTCTAGAATTTGAAAATCTAAGTCCCATATTACAAACTCTTCCTATTTCATTTCTAGACGTTAATAAAAAGACCCACAGAAAAACATTTGGTAAGTGTGTGTACAAACAAAAAAAATTAAGGTCAGTTATTGAAAGCTGGCTTGCTTTTTGAATATTGTATTGCAGGAGATAGCAGCTACTATTGAAATAAAAATATACTTTAGGTTCTTTAATAACTTCACTATAAAATGTTGCTTCAATTTTCTTCCTCTTCAAGTAGCCACAACCAAGATGCAGTTCACGATGCTGCACTACGAATCTTCATCTCTCATTAACTTTGGTAGGTCTTCAGTTTCATGTGAATCAGTCAATAACATCAATGTAGGTAAGTGGTGTGGTCTTTGTCCTCCTTAGGGATACAAAATTCCTCAAAATATAAACCTGGTGTTCAGCACAATAGCAGTGGCCAACAACACCTACCTCACATTGAAGAATAGTGATAAACAGGATGTATCCATAAATCTTCTCTTTACTCATGTGTTCATGGCATGAGATGTTTTAAACCTTTGTGAGAGCTCAAAACAGTTTCATGCCTCAGTTGTATTGTGTGCAAGACATGACCACACTAACATTTGGTGCTAAGTTTGATCTTCCCACATAGTACCTCATATATGTTTGTTCTACAGCAGCTTTAGTTTAACCAAAGCCTTGTAATTGAAATTTAGTTGATGGAAACTATAAAATCCATTGCAATTTGTGTATTGGCATGGGATGGTAAAATGTGTGTCAAATAAAATTATCTGGTATTTGATTACATTTATCTGTGACCCTTTTACATATAAGTTGATGTTTCTCCTTTATGATGTTTCACAAAGGAGAAACATCAACTACCTGACAATGTACTGGAGTTGATATAATAAGACTAAAACTCTTGAAGGCAGTGTCCCAGCTTGATCACAGTCCAATGACTGAAGCCAGTAAAAGAATGTGTGTTTGATTAATCCTCATTCTGCTAATTATTACCAAAATAGCTTCGTGTATCAGCTATGTAAGAGCAATGCTTTCTTAATATTTAGCTTTTGCAGTCCATCATATCTATAAAGTCTTACCACAAGTTGATTGCTTATCCAATTTATCCTTTAATCTCTTATTGTAATTTTACTACTTCAAGAGTTTTTTTTTTTACCTAACATATCGAGTATTCTTTTGTAATGGCATTTTGCTAGTCAAATTAGGTTGCTAAATGCACATCTTCATGTGTTCTTGCTCATGTCTGTTATGAGAATTAGTCACCAAAAAGACAGAGAAATTTCTGGGGTTTTTTTTTTTATTATTTTAATTTTTTTTAAAGCTGTTGAACAGGTTAGTGGATATATAGCTTTCAAGTTCAATGTAATTATGAAGTAGAATATGTCTGTTAATTATCAACAGAATATGATTTGTATTTTGGTTCCAGTATGCAACTCTTGAACTGTTCCATATGTGTGTGTATTTAAATATAGTTTATTACAACTGAATTTTTATCTCATGACTGCAATTATCAGGCAAGAATTATTACAACTTGCTTTTGGTGGTATATTTATATTCATTTGTGTGAAAGTAGTATGTTTGTATTCAGTGGTTTGCTGATTGGCTGTTATTTTTTTTCTACTTTTTCACTGGTTATTTTTAAGGAGGACGTATATTTTTAATTTACTTATTCTAAACTTAGGGAAAGAAATATACTCAAGTATAGATATACATACAATCCCAAATATTCTTACCATAACCATTCAGCTTAACATGCATCAAGTGTAATTTTAGATGTTGGATCACACATGCACACTTAATAGACCCTAAAACTTGCTTCTATTGAATTAACACAAACCCTTTCTAAAGTATCAGGCCAAGACTACTGAGTCTTAAAATATCTTTTAAAAGCTTTAATTTGCTTTATGGTTAAAGTCACTCGCAAGCATCTTTTAAAGATCCTCTAACAACATTTGCAAACATTAAATCTTAAAGTAATAGCTTTAATTAAATGTAGAATGAATTAGCAAATCAAAATATAACTAATGAAGAGGCAGAGAAATGGCAGCCAATTAGCAAATGTGAAATAAACCAATGAACACATGCAAGCATGAGACCACACCCAGGCCAATGAATATAAACATACTACCAAAAATGAACCAACAGTTCTTGCTTGAAGATTGTAGTGGCATGAAATTGGAGAAAATATAATTTGCTTTCAGTTAAATATTATATATGTGTGTGTACTACTAGAATATTCCTACCTCAACTGCTTTCTCTAATAAAGTGAATTCTGAAGGAGATATTTATTTTGCATCCTCCCCCCTCTCTCCTTTCAAGTATTAGTTTTTTTTACTCTCTATCCTCTTTTTTGTATCAATACTATCCTTACCTCTCTGCTTGATGACACTGACCAGCAAATTGTGTCCATTTCTGCTTTAACTTGAGGGATATTGGTATCATATTTTCGTAGATGTTCTTAAGTGTTGGGTGTGATCTCCAACTAATGTTCTGTATCTTTCTGAGCAAGTTGTTATATGTTCCATCTTGTTGTTTTTCCAAGAGAGCTATGGTCCAGGTCTCTGATCCATAGAGAAAGACTTGCTCAATCAGTGTTCTAAATATTTCAACTGTCATCGAACAAAAAGGTTATCTCATCCCTCTGGAAGTGTTTTCTCCAGGAAACTGACATTTCCAGATACTATATCTCGGGGACTCAGGGCTGGATATTAGAGATCTGAACACAGCAATGCAGGACCGTGTAGAATGGAAAGGGATTGTCAATGGAGTTCCAACCAACCATAGGCTGGTCGAAGGATGATGATGATAGTCCTTATTGTGTTTTATGCTTGTGGAATTATTCTCATTATATATTACTTTAGCAACAGTTTATCTCAATAAACCTCTTTCTACTCCTATTGTTTCTAACAATAATTATGATTTCTTAGATGGATTACTACCTGTAATTACATCTGTCTGATAGGCACACAGCTGTGAGAAATCTCAGATGCATAGGACATTTGCACACTGTATTAATTAAATTAAATACAGGTTGTAACTGTAGATCATTCTCCTATTAGAAATAATTAAGATAACTTCTAGTTGTTTGCATATGTGGAGCAAATGACTGAGTGAATACGGTCCTAGACTATCTTATATTCTTAATAACTCCTGGCAGACTATTGTGTGTGTGCTTGACTTTCATCATCTTGCTCTGAGTGTTACTGCAGCTGTTTATGTCACCACTGGCCTTAAGTTGATTTCATCCATAAATGTGTGCACGCGCATGCACACACACTCTGCAACAAAGCTAGTTTTGTGAATTGTTGGTGTTTCTGAAAATGTGTGTCTGTCCAAAAATAGAAATTTGGGATTTAGTAATGGCATTTCATAATGTCAAGTTATCAAGTCAGTGGAATAATTATTCCTATTCTTACAAGTTGTTGACTGTAACATTGTTTTGTTTTCTCTCTCATTTTTACATCCAATAGGAAATTAATGTTTTTCATTGCAGCTTTTCTGACGTTTTTTTTTTTACCATTACACACCATTTTATATATTATTTAAAAAAAAATTTACGAAAATCCAAGCTGCTTGATGATCTTATATCTTTGGTTTAGTCTATCCTTTTTGACAAATCTTTAATCAATCTCTTGATTTTAACCCTTCTGAGGTGACCACTCCCCTTCCTTGTTCTATGATAGATATCAATTTCATGTTGATTTATGATCCAAATACCGGCTCAATAATTGCAGAGTTGTATTTTACCTAATTCTTCATGATTTTCAAAATTAATTGAAACAAAAGGAAATTCAATAACAAAGTGGTTAATTTAAACCAGCCAGATCTGCCCTCTTACACTTACTTTACAATGTCATTCTAAAAATAAACAATCACATTGAAATTTCAAAGCTATGAGATAATGCATGATTAATTCAAGACAATGTGAATAAATAAGCATTACATTTGACAATAAAAGACTGGCACTCCGTCAGTTACGACGATGAGGGCTCCAGTTGATCCGATCAATGGAACAGCTTACTCGTGAAATTAACGTGCTTGTGGCTGAACACTCCACAGACACATGTACCTTTAACATAGTTCTTGGGGAGATTCAGCGTGACACAGTGAAAATACAAGTACTACTCATTTTTGCCGGCTGAGTGAACTGGAGCAAGCAAGGTCACAGCACATGACCTTACAATTATGAGCCGAATAACCTACCCATGTACCTTCACATTTGACAATAATCTGATTGCTAAAGGGTTAATGTTAAATTCTGAATATTTTTAAGTATTTAAGAACATATTTCTCTTCAAATTAGTGAAATAGATAAACCTTTTAATACTTTCTTTGTTCCTTTTTTTTTTCTTTGAAGAAATTATTTCCCAAAGTAAATTTTCCTGTTTTTTTAGTGCTATTCATTTTGGACCAAACTTTAATTTGGATAATTAAATGACCTGCTTACCTATCTGTTTTTGATAAATGCCAAATGCTTTTCATTTGTACCTGTTAATTAGAAATGTCTTAACATTTAATTATGTCAATGATCTATTTCATAAGATTGATAGATTGTCTTTTTCATATACAGTGGTCAATATTGTTTTTTCTAAACATTGGTTCAATACAAATTATATGAAACTATAGCGAAAATTAGGCTAATCTTTCTGGATAACCTGTATTATGTTTTAGTTCTCTGTTTTTTAACTTATGACTTTATGATGTTTCTTGACATTTTTGGATCAAAATCATGGCCACGTTATATCAACCTGAGGTACATCAGGGTATGTTAGCCCTTACCATATTTCTGTCAACATATACTCCCTTTGTTTCAATTAATTTTTATAATAATGAAGTATTTAGTAAAATAACTCTCTATTTATTAAGCTGGAATAATTTAGTATAAAATTTTGACAAAAGATTAGGGTTTAGACCACTTTAAAACGGTAAGATGATGTCAGAATCTGAGGCAGTCTCATGCAGGTTGGTATCAAAAGGGTTAAAGACTGCTGGCTACCAGTGATTATTGTGAAAACAAAACTGAACCTCTGGTCCAACATGATTTTACGTTTCTCTTCATTAGTTAGATTACTTCGACACTTAACTTTTCATTAAATCTACTCTTAGTTCTATGGTTCAGTGTTTACTTTTAAAGTGATCTAAATTAAAACCTTTCATCAAAGCTTCACTTGACAAAAATATTTCACTAAATTTTCCATTATTCATTTTCAAAATGAACCCTTTGACATTCAGATTTTTGTATCAAAAGTAATGCTTATTTACTTACAATTATATGAATTAGTCATGCATTGCCTTATACTTTTGAGATTTCAATGACAAGATTATTTACTTTTAGAATAATGTTATTGGGTAATTGTGAGCAGCTGGATATGGTCAGTTTAAATGCTAATGAATTAATTGAAATGCATTTTGACCAAAATATGGTAACATAAGGGTTAAACTACTTCCATTGGCTTAAATATTAGTTATTCTGTCCTAAAGAATTCTAAAATAAACTTTAAAAAAAAAAAATTATAATCTTCATTTCATGAACTTGTTAAATAACAAACAAAAAAGAACTGAAACAAACAAACACGCTCTTAAATTGAAACTTAATTTTGAAATATTAACTTTTTAAAGAATGATGCCAAAATTCCCAAACCACCAAAACCTCCAGATAAGCCTCTTATGCCATATATGAGATACAGCCGTAAGGTAAGTGAATACTTCCTCTGTTCATTGTGTTATTTTTCACCATCTTGTTCCTTTCACATACATACATGTGTGTATATGTGTGTGTGTGTATATATATACACACACACACATACATACATATGCTTTATATTTGTATGTATGTGTGTATATATAATTTATTTTTGTCTTATTATTTTTTACAATCCTTTTCTCTATATACCCTCCCCCTTTTTACTGCTTTATGTTAACTGTATTTGTTGCAGTGTTCTCCATTTAGTCTAACAGAAATTACTGTCCCTTTATTCTGAAAAATCTTCTTGGCCTAAATTGATGAAGCCACAAGATAAAACAGAATATACCACCCAACCACAATTTGACACTGTGGAATGGTTAATGTTTTCAGTCCCCTTGCCAGTTTGTTCATTTGGAGTTCAAAACAAGAAAACATGCAAGGGTCAAATGATTTTCGTTGCCTCTAGCAACCACTTGGCTTCATCAATGGGTTCCTTTCGAATACAGAGTATTGTAGTAAAATAGGGGGAGAAAGCACCAAATATTTAAGGAGTCACAGCTTATTTCAATTTGATTTTTAAGTGGAGAAAAAAAAATACGCAATCAACTGTTTTAGAATCTGGCATATGAAACTCCCAGATCTTAATGTGTTAAGAACTAATGAAAAGGTTTTTTAAAAAAACCATGAAAGTAAAGCTTCATTCCATTACATTCCAATTATTATTATTATTATTATTGTTATGAAACAGTTGGTGTCTTCTCATCTTCTTGTAGTCAACGTGCATGTTGATATTTGTTTGGGTTTGTATTTTTTGTTTTGTTTTACTGTTTCTTTTGTTGTTTTTTTTTTCTGTTTTTCAGTCAAAATGGTGATGCAATTTGATATTAATTAATATACTTTCAAGACTAAAAAACAAGTGTTAGCATAGAATTTTTTTTTTTTTTTTTTTTTTTCAATTATTTGTGGAAGCATTTTACCAAAATTTGTTGTTACTGTTGGTGACACATGATGGGGTAGGGGGTTGTATGTGTATCATCATTGTCATCATTTTAATATCCACTTTTCCATGCTTGCATGAGTCAGATGGAATTCCTTAAGACAGATTTTCTATGATGATGATAGTGTGTGTATATGTCCAAATACAAATATACATATAAACACAGCTTACTTTGTGAAAGTAAGTTGTAATAACAGTATTCTCATTTCATCTTAATACCTGGTTTATCTTTCTGGTAATATCTCTATCTTGATATTATAAATCATCACTGTGGTACTGAGTCAAGTAACTTGGCCACCCTTACTCAATACATTATAATTTTCATTATACACCTGTAGCACCTGTCTGACCTTTATCCCTTTTAGACAGAATGAAAATGAATCCACAATACTGGAACCCTCTCTGAGGATATTAAAAGTTACTGTGTCATTGCCAGTTAAATACCTTAATGATCAACAATAATTCCAATGAACCGAATGAGGGAGTTTCTACAGTGTTGATCAACCTGTTGCTAATAGCAGCCAAATCTCCCTCAAATCATCTTTTAAATACTCAGTAAAAAAAAAAAAAACATCAGGAAAGACACATTGGATGGATGTAGTCTTGGAGGACACTGGTTGGGCTAGAGAACAAAATTCTCAGTACCCATCTAAAGGCAGTGTGATATAAATACTTTTGGTTCTCTGCATTCTTCAAATTTCATCTCTGCTTTTTTCACAAAAAAAAATATCTACCTCACTACACATTTGAAATCTGTCCCAACTGTGAATAATTATAATAGCAACATAACATCAACATATTTATGTCTATTAGCACCATGTGGGAGAAAACATTATCATTGCTTCCATTGTTTGAATCATCAACTGCACAAATGTATTCTAAGCTTTCATATTGAAAGTATTATTTTTTCATTTATATATATTTTTTCCCAATAAAACTATTATTGCCAATAGTTGATTTTGAAACAATCAAATCTGTTTTTTAGAACTTTCTGTTTCACTAATAAAATGTTGTCATTATGTTAATCATTTTTATGTCCATTTTTCCAGACTGATGTAGCTTCACTTACATCAGTCTGGTTTCCTATTTCTTCAACTGCACATGACCATCATATGACAAGCCATTCCTTATTCACATGAAACACAGGCTGAGATTCAGCACCTACAAAGGAAAGGCTGTCCATTTCTCCCTCACTTTCTGTCTATCTCTCTCTTTGTCTCTCTGTCATATTTTATGATTTATCTTATTATTTTTTTCACCAATTTTACTTTGAAACTGTAAAATTCCTTATCATCATCACTGGTTTTAAAGCAGGGTTTTTTTTTTATGTTCCATGCTGGCATGGGTTGGATGGGTCTGCAAAACGGTAGACAAATTTCTGATTCATAAAAGTCCAAATCTTAAGTTACCTGAATTTGTCTTGAGTCCTGCCTCAATAAATATTTGGAAATGCACCTTTCAAAACTTCTGTGTTAGAATCATATATTATTTGTAAACCTAGAAACATCTTGCCACTGTCTAAATTACCTGTGAGATCTTACATGTGAGAGTCTTAATGAACATTTTTGTTTGCTAAAATATCTTCTGATTTAGCAGATATATTTTGCCCTTTTGATACAGCCTGTTTATATTTACATTAAAAACCATTTATTATAATTTAGTACAAAATCCTGTTATGTTTTACATAATCTGCAATTATAGTTATTTTACTAAGTCTTTCTATAGTCTTTAATTTTGAAATTGCTAGAAATATATAGAAAATGTTTTCATTAAAAGTCCCATCTAGAAATGATTGATACTGTAAACAATACAGAACATGCACCAAAATGAGGTTTTTTTCCAAGTTATACTCCTACATATCTGTCAAGTAAAAGAAGATACTGCAAGGGTTAGAAGATAAGAGCAGGATCATTTCGAAATTGGCCTTGTATATAATGTTTGGATTTAGTTTTTTACTCTCTACTCATTGGTTAAATCTGCTTGCTTATGTCATTTCTGACTTTCTTGAGAGTAACAATCACTTGCATTTTCATTGTAATAAAATGAGCTCTATTGGCCTTATATTTCTTTCCCTGTCTGCTAATTGTGACTTATAACTGAAAGAATTTAAAAAAATAATGGAAAGTAATTCTAATATTTTTGAATAACTAAAGATAATTTCTAACTTCCTTGCACATATGCGTATATCTATTAATCCTTTAAAATGCTTAGCTTAGATAAGTTTTTCTTTCTTTATTTTAACCATTATATATGAATCAAATGCATTAATTTCTAGATAAGTTTGAAATAATACTATTATTATCTATTATTGAATGTATTATTTTTTATATGACTGTTGTCTGATTTATCCCTATTTAATTCTGTGCAACACATTGACTAAATCTAGTATGAAGTTTCTGCCCTTCCTTCCTCTCCATTTTTGGAGCTTTATTCTTATGATTGGCATCACTGATCTTTCTCATCATTCAGAGAATCTTACTTGAGACACTTACTAATTTACCCATTCTGTGTGTGTATGTTACTAGCTATGAATTTTAAATATATATTTGATATTAGAAGCAAGTGCCAGTCTGATACAGCAAAAAGTAATTATGATAAAATAGTACAATTAGAATAACGGAAACCCAATTTGTGAAACTGGAATGACTGTAGTGTGGTTGGCAATGACAGATGGCATATAGTGTAGTTGGTAACAGCCGACTGTGGTGTGGTTGGTAAAACAATTTGCCCATGGTAAGTGTTAGATACATGGCTTAACTCTTATTGAGTTATTGTTGATCTTTTTCCATCCAAAATTAGTGATTATGCTGTCTAATGTTTGGTATTAATATCTGAACTATTAATTTGGTTCAGAAAGAAAAGAAAAAATTAAAAGTGGTTGAAATTGCATTTGCAGACTTCACTGAAAAGAATTTAGGTATATGTTAGCCTATTTTACCCCCACCCCCCAAAATAAACTATTGGTAGTCATTTCTTCTCAATCTGCCTGTGTGTATAATTTACTAAAAGTGTGATGAAGCTGTGTTTATTGCATATGTGTGATAAACTTGACAAACCTCTAACATTTTTGGAGCACTTTTGTGTTGGTGCTGCAATGTAAACAAACAAGAACTTCCTTAAACTTTTAAATAGTGTGATCGATTCTTTGTATGGGTTTCATTTTGTTTCTATGCGTTATTTTTGTCATTTATGTCAGTTTTCTTCTATCAGTACATCATTTTTATGTCTACTCTGCTATGCTGGCATGGGTTGGGCAAGACAGTTTGAGGCAGTTTTTGTGGCCAGATGTCCTTTGTGATACCAACTCATTTAATCATCTCTTACAGAATGCAGGTATACAGTCTACATGTACTTAGAATCTGAGATACTAACTATGGGCTCTATATTCTTGCTCTTAAAAGACAAAGGATTTTTATTAAAAGTTGTTGATAAACACACACACACACATACACACACCCTTCTGGGTTCCACTTTTTTTGGAATATATTTAAGTGTGGGCAATGTTATCCTTTCCAAAAAAGAAGGGGAGTTTTTTGAGGTGGTTTTCTAAACATTATAATCATGATAATAATTATAGTTAGAAAAAGTCTTATTTTCTTTACTACTTTCTAAAATTAATTTATAAGAAATTCATGTATTTTTAGCTATTCATTTATTGTATTTTTTTTTATATAAATGAAGTATGTTTCTTCTCATCGTTTCTACACAAATATACAAAAATTTATTAAAACACTTTTTTAAAGAGGACAATTGAAGGGTTTTTTCTAACTTTTTAAGGTGTCTTTCTCACTTATCACTGTTTCTTTCACTAATAATAATAATAATAATAATAATAATAATCTCTTGCTTTTTTCTAAGAACAACCAAATTTTTCTCTATTTCCTTGTTTCACCAATAATTAACATTTTAGAGAGCGTAGCGCACATTTTGTTGACTAAACTATTCTTTGACATTAACCTAATGCATGGGTTTGTGGCCTTGAAGAAACTATATTCTATCTCACCTAAACATTGCTATTATATATATATATATATATATATATATATATATATAATGCTCTGGAACAGCATCTGAATATCTATACAAAAAATGTGGTGCAAGATCGTCATCAAATTTTATTCTATAATTATTTAAAAAAAAATATTTAAATGCTTGGGTTACTCCTGATAAACCCTTTTTCTTGTTTCCCTTAATATTCATCTTAATTTTTTTATCCCTCAGCCCTGCTCCCTTCCATTAATTAAGTATGTACATAACTAACTTGGCTATTATTAATATTGGAGAGCACTGTATTCAAAACATGTTGAGTTTACGTCAATTTTCCTCTCTATCTCTTTCTTTCTCTCCTTCCCCTCCTTATTTTAAATTTAAATATATGTTAAATCAAATATTGAAAAGGTGTTGTTTGTATGTTCTTGTTCTGTTGGTTTTTGTTTTTTTTTTTGTTTTTTTTTTGTAATGTTTTATTTTCTTTTAATTTATTTTTGTTTTTGGGTTTTTCTCTACTCTCCCCCCACCACCCAACCCAGACCATCTAATTTATCGATTTATCAAATTTTCCATCCCATTTTCTTTTACTTTTTTTTTACATTTTTTTAAACCCCTTGTCTATTGATGTTGTTTTAGTTATTATTTTTTTTTTTTTTTTGATATTTTAAAACTTATGTACCTCTTGCTGGTTTACTTAAAATAACTGCCTAAATCTAAAGATTTAGTGAAATGCTGCTTCCACATATGGAGTGGAGAAATAACATTTTGTGGTTTGACTTTTTGTTTTTGTTTTTTTTTTTAACCCCTATGGCATTAGACAAGACTATGTATGTGAGGGGAGGGGAGCAGTCTGTGTAATTGGAAGATTACAGCCCTACCACCACCACCACCAAAATCTTTTAAAATCAAGCAATTCTTCAAGCTACTCTAATATTTTTTTTTTTACAATGACCCCGTCACTAATTAATATATAGGATTTTTAGTAACTTGACTATTATTATTATTATTATTATTATTATAATTTATTTATTTATTGTTTATTTAACATTTTCAATCAGACCCGACTTGTGTGTTAGGTTTTTGCTTCTTCAAACTAATGCAATAGCTAGCCAGTCTCTCTCTCTCTCTCTCTCTTTCCTTCCCTCCCACCCTCCCTCTATGTGTGTATCTATGTATATATATATAAAATATGGATGTGCTTGACACCATTAAATGATGCCTTGTGGAGTGTTCTGTGTGCGTGTATGTGTACATACACATATTCTATATTACACTTAATTCTGTTTCCAATAAAACTAATGTCCTCTCTCTCTTTCTCTCTCTCTCTCTTTCTCTCTTTCCTTCCCTTTGTTCGACCATGTTTAAACTGGCTAGTTACTGCAGATTTTTCAGCTTTTACCTTCTACACTAGTCTGGTAATGATTTCCCCACCTCACTCCCCGGAATATGACCATGGTCGGTCCTTCACACTTCCTCCATGTGGCCTGACAAGAGGGCTGGCTTATTTATTATCAGCTGCTATTTGTTCCCAGTTTAGTCAGAGTGGGGAGATCTCATCAAACACACTTGATAGAAAGATGTGGTAATCACTTCATGATGACCCCCTGAAAAATTGCAGCCTTTTTTGGTACTTCAGAACATAACTTGATGTTAAATACAATATTCAGGTATGGGACTCAGTAAAGGGAGCCAACCCAGACCTAAAATTATGGGAAATTGGTAAAATCATTGGACAGATGTGGCGGGAATTGTCCGAAAAAGAGAAACAGGAGTATATGGATGAATACGAAGCAGAGAAGGTAATGTTTTTAAATTTGCATACAGCTACTACTACTACTACTATACTACTACTATACTACTACTACTACTACTGTCAGTTAAATTGACTGATTGCTGTAACTACCATTTTTGCTTACCTATTAGAGCTGTACCACTCCCTCTTGGTGAACACTTCAACCCTTTTTCTGGCACAGTTCCACTCTTCATTCAAACAATCACAATATTATTTGCGGCTTCACTATAATCTCCCTCCCACCTTACGAATATAGCAAGAAATTTAGGTGACATTTTTTTGGTGTAGTGTTTTTATTTAAAAAAAAAAATTTTTTTTTTATCCCCTTCCCTTCGTCCATTTATTGAGATTTTTTCAGGAATATTTTGACTTAGTATATTTTTATTCAAATTTCAAGTAAACCAGCATATGCAATCCATGCTATATGCATTATTTTTCTTATGCCCTCTTTATGTATGTGTACATATATATCTATATATATATATATATATATACACTTTTTTTTTACTAACTTTTGGGGCTTTTTTTTAATAATTACATTTATTTTCTCTTTCTGAATTGCTTTTGAATTCCAAAGATGAAAATGAATGTTAACTTTTAAAAACTGACATAACAGCTAAAGTAATTTATATTATATTGCCCACTATATTCACCTGGCTGAGTTTTTTAATTAGAGATACCTTTTATTCACTTAAAATGGTATTTTGTACTCAACAGCATTCATTCTCTGCTATATTTTGTCGTGTGGTGCAAGGTAAATGTTTTCTTGTGACACACTAGAAATGTCGCTGTATGGTGACAGTTATAAACAAATATCTTTTTCTCTCAGTGGACAGAAAAAAAGATCCACCAAACCAGATTCAAATACAATTTTCTTCTTGTTGAAGATAAATTGCCATTTAACTTCTCTGTACAAAGAAATATAGCTAATATTATGTTTAGAGTTTTAATATTTCACAGTTAAGAGTCAGGGTTGGCTTTCATTGTATACCCATAAAAATTTACTTTATAAGTTATCAGTGATACTTAAAAAGTTTTTCTAGCTAGTTCTTACAAAAAAAAAAATTCTTTAGTTAATTGTCCCTCTTCATTTGATTTTTTTTTCCCCATTTTTTTATCTTGGTAATATATTCCTAACTTTTTTTTTCTTTTATATATATATATATATATATATATATATATATATATATATGTATGTATGTATGTATATATATATATATATAAAATATATATATATGTATGCCAAATGTTTGGCTTCCTTTTTAATTTGGATTGACGAATATTCAACATGAAGTGCCGTTTGTTAATTTTTCATAATTTTTGATAAATTAGAGAAAGGGTTGAGGAGTTTTCCATTAATAAAAAAAATAATAAAACTCAATTTTTTTATTAAACAAACTAATCTTTTTAAGGGCTACTAACCATTTTTGTAGTTTTACTAACGTATATCTCTGCTCTCCAAAATTGCATGTTCAATACTAATAATAAATATGCTAATGATTTCATCCATTAAACAAATTTATTCCTAATCTAATATGTCTACTAAACTATTGCAAATTATGGTTGTGAATTTGTTTGAATGAAAGCAACTTTATAAAACTCCAACAACACTGCCTTGTTAGTTCTCACATCATCCACTCCATTCCTTAGCACATTCTGTTTATGCTTGAAAAATTACACAGGACTTACCTCCCTTTTTCATACTGTAATCATCTAGTTTTTCAGTTTCAATTACATACATATACACACACACTTCATCAACCAATTAAGTCATCCAAACAACTCTCCTTTGCATGTACTTTAGTACTACTAGTGTATAGTTCTAATTTTGCACAGACTGATACGGTAGAGTTAGCTCATTGAAAGTTCAGTGTTGCTCAAAATTTGCATATTTTAGTTAGATCATTGGGCCTAAAACATATCTCAAAATGTCAAAATTACATTGTCTGCGCATACCTCCATAATCGTCATTTATGCTTCTGCTTTGGCATTATTTTCAGCACTAGTTCCTAGTATTGTATTTTCTGCTAACACATCAACTGTGATGATGTTCTACAACTGTTGAAGAATTCCTCAACCACAGCAAAGGAAACTGATTCCTTATAAATGGCTCTCTTTATCTGCTTTTTTTTCACTCTTGGTTTCCTCTTTCTACTTTACATTCGGTTTTTTCAGACTCTCAGTTGAGTGATTGCTATGAAAATATCTATTCCTTGTAGTATTCTTCTTTGGACTATATGCTGTAGATAAAAACTGCCTGAGAATTTTTACTTGAATTAAGTGCATATTGATATCTTGCTACATCAGGTATATTACAAAGTGAAAAGAATTTGATGGAGGTGGGTCACACACATGGTCATTGGATAGTGAATAATAGCTACTCTCTCCAATTCCCTTGTGCTCTTACAATTTCTAACAGTATATGCAATTCAATTGCTTTTCAAGTGTCTGTTTCTGCGTATATATATTATATATATATATATATATATATATATATATATATATATATATATATATATATATATATATATGAGTGTGTGTGTTTGTGTGTATTGTTGCCTTAAACTAACTTCACTTTCTTGGTTTCTCTTTTTTGACATTCTATATGCTCTCTGGGTTGAGCTAAGTTTCCAATTGTTTTGAATTCACAGAAAGATTCGTTTGATCTAAATTATTGCTTTAGGCAAATTGTGTTTTTCGACTGTCTATACAACAGTCTATTGGTTTCTCCATTGCTTGAATTGATACATACTTTGTATACTCTTGTGTGTGTATATATATATATATGCATATATATCTCCCATTCACATTCTTTCTGAAGTTTTCTGATATTCTATTCGCAGATCCTTTCCTTATTAATATAGTATTTTTTCCATGGAAACGCAATTGTCATATATAAATATCTTTTTACTTGTGTGTGTATAATATCCATGTATAGATATACATATTGTTCTTTTGTTTTAATATCTGTTTTTTTTCATGTTAGTCACTAATCCAAGCCTGTACTTCATGTTCTTGTTTCTTTTTATTCCACTTGTGTTCAAAAGTGCAGAATGTGGAGCTAGTAACGGTTTGTTGGCAGAGAATGTTAACAAAATATACTATTTGCAATTATCTGATTCCATACTTAGTGTGCAATGTAAGAATTCACAACACACATAAGATGAACTCACATGGTATTGATCTGCCAGAGGCTGCAGTTAAAAACACCTACCCAAGATGCTGCACAATGAAATAGGATACATATTCATGTGTGTGTGTAGTTAGATGTGTGTATGTGTGTACACATGTATATACAGATATAGGTTCTGTGGCTAAGAAGTTTGCTTCTTAACCTGATGGTTTAGAGTTTGATTCCACTACACAGCCACACCATTGCTTAATGAATGAAACTGCATTTATAAATGTCACTATTTGACACTTACCACTGTTATTTTGACATTATGATTTGTTATTCTGCACTTTCAAAAACTTCTGGAATAAATGAAAAAATTCCTTGTTTGAAAATTGGTATGGTTTGGCCAAAGGAAGAGCTTTCTGCCATAAAATCCTGCCTGAAATCACTCTTTCCAAGCTCATCCTTGGATGGAAAATGGGCATTAAACAAAAGAACAGATGCATATATACACACATGCATACACTCAGACATCTACATAGGTATATATTATACAAATATTTTTGCATACATTCTACACGTGTACATACATATGTGTATGTAGATGTGCAATTGTGTGTATAATATTGAACCTTCGCATGCATACAAGCTCATCAGACTGGAACTTATCCCAGTTCTGACTTCCCCCTCAAGGGAACACTGGCCTGCTGCAAGGTCAAACTTCACCAGTTAACTTAATTTCTACTGATTGTACTGGAGCAATGGGGAAAAGAGTGTCCTGCTCAAGGACATATTATGCTGCCTGATCCAAGAACTGGATACATGATCGTAGGTCCAAAATCCTGACTCACTCAGTTCTGCTCTTGCTTGATGGGCCTGGAGGTCATCTTGGGTTAGTGATCCCAGAAGTGTTACTATGTGTAGAGTCAACCCAAGTCCACCAGTGCTCACCATTGATGGCAATACCATGGCAGCCCCTCTGCTCCCGCCCATCCCACCCTCCAAGATGACATCGAGGCTCTGGATATCTTGCTTAATTATGTTCAGTCGTCTTGTTTAGTGCCTGCCATGTGGTCACTTCCATCCCGCAGCTGCTGCGTTGAACAAGAGTATGGCCTTGGTAGGATCATCTGGTAAGAGCTGAGGACACTTGTAACTGTGTACACCTATATATATATATATATATACACACACATACATCATCATCATCGGACATTAAACGATGATGATGATGCATATATATATACATACATACATACATATATATATATGCATATATATATATACACACGCATGCATGCATAGATGGGCAACTAGAACATTTTTGTTTTCTTCTGAAACTAATTATATAATGATATATATATATATATATATATATATATATATATATATATATATATATATATATATATACATACACATGTGCATAGATGGGCAACTGGAAAATTTTTGTTTTCTTCTGAAACTAATTATATAATGAAGTACTCAAATAAACTTCAAGTTATAGTCGTGACATTTACATTTCTCTTTTAATTAGTATTGTTTTGAATTTTAAAAGAAGTTTCATTTCCTTGATTTGATCTTCAACAGTTACTTCTTGGGTTCTGATAAGAATTTTTTCTGTTCATTTACTTTACTATATTTGCTTTTCTTTCTTTCCTTTTCCTTTTTTTATTTATTGCATGATGTTGCTGTGTAACAAATGGCATGGTTCTCGCATGACCTGTTGTTGTTGGTCCCCATGATGAATGTCTGACGTTAACCACCTTATTGATTTACCACTTTCTTTTCTTCTCCAATATCTTTCTTATTTACTCACCTACTATTACTACTACTACTACTACTCTCTTTTTCTTCCTACACTTCCATAGGCAGTTGAATTTATAATATGATTTCCATATAGATAACAGCTTTATTTGTAGACATTCTTTGTAAACATGATGCAGGTTTTCTTAAAATAACATCTAATCTGTTCAATAAAAGTCACTCAATGAGGTATTTCTTTTAATGTATTGCTTTCACTTTATTTTTTAAATATTATGGAAAATTTAATTGATATAATGATATAAAAAGAGTAATAATGAAAATGCTATTTTCTTTAGAGGCTTGAAATTACATTTACTTTAAGCTGACATAATTTCTGCTGATCCATGCTCTACATGCTTGATATAATTTTAAACTGAAGATCATTTTTTTTTTTCTTTTCTCTCTAATGTTCATGTGTTATTAGAAGTCACAACCTACTACCTTTGTCCTGATCTTATTTATATTCTCTGAAATAACTAAATGATAGCTACTTTTCTAAAAAGAAAACATAGGTTAGTAATGAAATCTGTTTAATAAGTTAGTTGATAAACTTCATTAGATAAGTTGCCATTCTATATAGATTGTATTTTATCAGAAAGTTAGTGATATGATGAGAGTTAAAGAAGCATTTTAATCTTTCATCATATTGTATACCTCCTAATTGTCAACCCAACTCACTTGTCTTTTGAATTTTTTCCCTTGACCTTTGCTTGGCATGGTAAACACATTCTCTGCATAAATGATAATTTCCAATTACTATCACTTATATTCCTTTTGAGTTAAACTAATTTATTTCTTCAATGGAATAATGCCACTCATTTTGGTATTTAAGGTATTTAGAATTTATCTCGGGCTGCAGGTAAGAATGTTAATCTTTCTGTAGTCACAGCCCCACTATTTTTCAGATCAAGGGACTGGAATCTGATTTCCTACTAGTATTATCAATATTAAGACCGTAATAGCTTCAGCATAAAATTGAAACTATTGCAGACTTGGTATACTGGTACAGGGTGACAATGGGGGTTAGGATCTTCCCATACCAACAGAACCGTAATTACTGTAAGTAAAGTATTGCTATTAAAAAAGCTAGCTATTCATGGGACCAGTGTCTATTGATAGTTTTCATAATGTCAAGCAGGAGATATAATTTGCTCCAAGTAGCTTTTCCCCTATGTACAATTGAATGCAACTAAATGCCCATCAATTCCAAAGCTTACAACAGGGGTTGTCCAATTGCCTAGAAAAATGGAGCCAAGTTTCCTTCAAATTACACTCAACAATCTTAAAAAGAAATGCAAAAGTTTGGATAATATAGTCTTAGATACAGATTAGATTGCCATATTCGGAATACATTTTCTCAGTTAAGCAACACTGTACTACTTGTACGACCTGTTTACAGTGAGTAGACTGAGCTGGTTGTCTTGGTGGTAAATACAAACTGGTAACTCTAACTGGTTGTCCTTAACCCTGCCAGCCCCTCCACCATCAGTGCTGTCCACATGTTGTTCTCATTGTATTTGTAGTTGGCAAGTAAAGTGACACCTCTCACAAAGTCTTCAATGACTCATTTTACTTTGCCAACCCTAACTGCAGTTCATTAAAGATCTAGGAAGGGTCAACAATTTTGTATATTGCAAAAGATCCAAACAACTTGTTATTAAGCTATATTACTAATAATGATAGTGGTGATATTGTTCAGTTTGCTTAGGTGATGGGGATGTAGTCCCTGAACTCACTCAACCCTGGCATATTGTTTGTACTGATCCCAGTTTTGTAATACAAAATTTGAAACTCAATTTTATTTTGTCCAGAGGCCATCTAGTTGCCTGATGTGTCAAGTTTGTTGTTGGTACTTTATTTACTGATGTAGGCTAAATTTGTTCTCCCGAACAATGGCATACCAAACTTGACACTATAAAATTCCTTCCTGGTGTTACTTGGAATTGCTTGTACAAAATTCACTACCATTATAGATAATACAAAGTTTGTAAATAGTGTCTCGTTAATACTTGATAGCTTCATGTGTCAGTTATATTTTTTTCTTGGCCCATATATAGTAATGGAGCTATTTTGTATGTTTTGAAAATGACTACCAAATTATGCAGCTACTCCTAGTTAATATAGGTATGTTTAATACAACCAATTTCTATTAGATATACAAGTTACAAATCACTTAATAAGTACCAGTTGAGCACTGGGGTTGATGTAATTGACTTACCCCTCCCTCAAAGTTGCTGGCTTGTGCCAAAATATGAAATCAATATATGCAGGCATGGCTGTGTGGTTAAGGTTTGCTTCTTAACTATGTGATTTTGAGTTCAATCCCACTGTGTTGCACTTTGGACAAGTTCCAGTCCTGCCAAAACCTTGTGATTAATATTGGCAGATGGAAACTAAAATATCGTCATATATGTTTGTGCATGCTTGTGTGTCTATGTTTGTTTACATTTGCACTCTACAACAGTCAGTCACTACAAGCGATATTGTTGTTACTTCTGTCAACAAATTGTCTGTTCACTTTGCACCTCTAAGATGTGTAAAATAAGAAATCCCTTACTTCAAAAACAGGTAAGGATTCAAAGCAGGAAGGGTTTCCTATTATAAAACAATGTCTCACTAATATATTCTAACTCATACTAGTATGGTAAAAATTATACATAACAAATTAAGATTTAGCCTATATATATATATATATATATATATATATATATATATATATATATATATATATATATAATATATTGTGTGTGTGTGTGTGTGTAAATTATCTGGATGTTAGAATTCTGCTACATTTTCTTTGTGCTGTATGAAGTACTGCACCTGTATGGTAACGAGTCTATGACTTAGGTTCAATCTCAGCTGAAGCATTTCACTTCATTGAGTGCTTGTAACAGATTTCCAGCTGTAGTAACTAGATTGAAGTGTGTTGTTTGCCAAGCTAATAAAACTACATAAGCTCAAAGCCCTTTGTTTTCTAACATTCCTGCTCCAATATTGGGCTACCATCTCATAGACTGTAAACTCTTTATGTATTTGGACAATATATTCTACACTGTTGAAGTATATCTGTCAACTACATGAACCATGTCTTTTGGAAAATGTTGAAACAAGGAATGAAGGAGGGAAAGTGGATTTTTTTTTTTTTTTTTGTCTGCCAGTTCCTTAATGGGCCATTTGGGTTTCTACATGGCATGTAAAATTAAATTTCCAATAATGTCATTAATTATAAATATTAACCTTCTAGTATTCGTTTCTAATTAATCATGCACTATCTCATAGCTTTGAGATTTTGATAATGTGATTGCTATTTCTAGAATGATGTTGTAGGATAGGTGTGAGAGGCTGGATCTGGCTGGTTTGAATATAAAGCAGAATATCTGGGCTAGATATGGCCAGTTTTAAATGCTAAAAGGTTAATATTGCTTAACCCTTTCGTTACCGTATTTATTTTGAGATACTCTGTGTTTCTTTCAATTAATTTTAAATATAACAAAGAATAACTGAGTTATCATTAAGCTAGGAACATAAATTGTGGATAAGGTTTGGTTGTACTACAGAGCCAGGGGCAGTTTCAGCCGGGTTGGTATCAAAAGGGTTAAAGTATTCTGGGTTACTGATTTCATTTCTAGAGAGATGTTCCAGTGTTCACATACATGTTATGTTTCAGTCGTTATCAGGCATTTTATTCTTTGACATTATACTTAGTAGTGGATTCAGACTAGAGATATAGGCCACTGATGAAGTATATGTTTGTTTTGGTACTATAAATAACTATGCATATGTCCAGCAATATCAACATTCACCTGTTGATGAATGGCCATCAGATCAATCAAAATTTAATGTAGATATAAATATTGAAAAAATTCCCGTCTCTTGAAGATCTCATAACGATTTTACTTTTTTACCAAAATAAATTTATTAAAATTAGTACATTTTCCTCTGGAAAGTATTTGTATTTAGTTACAGTAAATCTTTTGGTAATGGAAGTAAAAATGGGGAAAATATTAATATATTCCAGAAGTATTAATGTTGTATTTAGTGCAACTGAATATGAGTTAGGGTTTGACTTGCAACTGTTTAAGTAAGCTTTCTTCTTTTCACAAAGGTTTCATTCATAATGACCTCTCTGGTAATGTTATTGGTCTGCCTGTTACTTCCCACTCATCCTTAAGTGAATGAAGTGGAAGCTTTTACACTTGTCATGCCTTTGTGCCATGAGCTCTGTTATAACTATTCCCACCCAGTATGTGTGTGTGTGTGTATAGGTATTGAAACTGTTGTTCCTTTGAGTTAGAGTAGTGTATTGTTTGTGTTTTCACAGAATATATTGGAATCTTTACATCTACAAAACTTTTGATAGGCCTTAGTTTCTCATTTTAGATTTGTGACATTAGGATATAATTTCTTTGTGTGTTTGGTTGTGTATATATTTCCATATCTGAATATATTTAAGTTGCTATCAGGACTTAGCTAGTTTTGTGACTTCATAATATCATATTTGATTGCAATTAAAAAAAAACAAAGTAATAATCATAATACCAGTTAGTTTGTGGTGGATAGTGTGTTACGATAAGTGCCAACCATTGCAGATCCAGTACAACGAAGCAATGAAAGCCTACCACAATTCTCCCGGTTACCAGGCATGGATTGCTGCAAAGGGAAGACTCAAAAATATTGGTATGTATTCGAGAAGTGGGGATAGCACTGTTTTTAGAAATTACTTTAATTATTCTTAGCTGTCTTGAATCCTAAATGGAAATCTTCTTATTGGTATAGAATACGTTCGTTTGCCTTTAGATTAATGGCACGTTTTGGGGATTTACCGTGAGAAACACCAAAATTTGTAAATTAAACACATATTTCTTTTATCTCTATCTTTCTCTCTCTATGATTTTTTTTTTTTTTTTTTTTTTTCACTTACATTTCCTATCTTCTTGAAACAGGTATATATTTTGGGGAACATTACACCATAATGATTATATTATTAACTCCTAATCCAATTGTTAAAAACTTAGTGAACAAACGAATTATATATTTTAACATGGTTACTTAGTTGAAATTGTGAGACTTTAGATTCAATCTCATTTAACATTGTTGAAAAAGAAACATTGATGTGTCGTAATTCTTCCTCTCAATAGCCGAAACTGAAGATGAAGAACGAGAAAAACCTCGACAACAGGTAAATTAGGTTTATAATTCAGTCTTTATTTAGTTAGAACACATTTCACTCATAAATTATCCTTTTATTTTTACTTATATACCACATACATATATTTTTAAAACTCATCTCCTCATAGTATCATCCTTGGCTTGTTTTGGTGATGTCTTTAGCTTCCTCTTTCCTAACGTGTCTTTTTTTTTCACTCTCCACTTCCTATGTCCAGTTGTATAAAAAAAAATGACAAAAAGTGTTTAGTCAGGCTATATTGCCTCTTTCTTTAAATATACCAGTTTTTATTTCCAAAATCTCATTTAATATTCTGTGGTGAAATATCTACAACTGTGTTTCTATGGCTTTCTAAGTCATGTCTGGTTTGCTGGCTTCAAACACCAGCAAAAGGGGAATCTGGTTTCTTAAATCATGTGCAGCAGATTTTAAAAGCATTCAACACCCCACTTCCTGTTGATAAAGTGGTGCAAGTTTATTGAATTTACTCGTTGTTGTTTTTCTTTTTTGTCTTATTTTATGTTGCTACATTATCCACTGGATACGAACAATACCAGTGAGTGGATATAGTGTGTCTGTCAGAGATTTGAAGTCAGGGTAGCGATGAAAAGCCAGTAGGATTCAGATGGGACAGGCTGCGGTGAGGCAAACTTCGCAGATCTATCCAACCCATGTCAGCATTGGGAAAAAAAAAGTGTGAAAAAAAAAAAAATTTATAAAATTAAAAACAAAACAAAAAAATGATGATGATATTAGTTACATTTTCCTTATTTTTTTCCTTTTTCTTTCTTTCTTTCTCTTTCTGTTTGTTTCTACATCAACGTATGTCAACATAGATATATTGTATGCAATTTATATATTGTTTATTTGTTTAATATTACTTAATAAAACTTCTTCCAGAATACTTTGCCTGACAAAAGTAACTTGAATTCCAGTAAAAACGGTTATGATGGGATTATAGAGAAAGAAGTAGCTGGAAGGGGACCAAGACGAGTAAGAGTAAGTAATTTGGCTTCGTTAATTTACTGTTTGATGTTGTTAGGACAATTCCTAAATAACTTTTGGTTCAAACTTCAGTGTGGTTTTGCATGTTAAATGTGAGATGAACTATTTTTCAAATGAATAATGCCAAGTTAGGAATATAAATTGTATTTTTTATTTTATTTTAACAGCAGTCCAAATCTGATTCACCCAGGATTAGCATACAACCTGCGGATGATGAAGATGGTAGGTTGAATAAGTCTTTTATGGTTACATATTTTACAGATTTAATTTTGAAAACAGCAATATTACAAATACTCCTTCCCCTCCACCCCTCTCTGTCTCTATGCATAATACTTGTCTGTTCAGTCATCATCATTATCATGTGTCCGTTTTCCATGCTGAATAAAAAATTTACATATTTCCTTATGTATTGAGTTCTACTTTTCCTGCTTAATCCACCAAATCTTACATCATCATTTTCACATCTACTTTCCATGCTAGCATGGATTGGACATCTTGACATGAACCAATGGGTCAGAAGGGCTACATCTCACTCCAGTGTCTCGGAGCATAAGAGATGGAGTGGTCGCTTTAAGCAAAGTGTTAGGAGGTTAGAGTATGATGGGAAGACCACAAACTGGTGTAACTATTGTGAAGTTATTTTGTGGTCATCATACATTTTACGTTAGTAAATGGGGGAGGCTGGAGTAGAACCTAATGAGAGGCAGATACAGACATAGAAGTGGAAGTGATCAGATGTATACAAGAGTTGAAAGTGATGAGTGCTAAATAAGGGAGAAATGATAAGAATGAAGTTATGGATAGCAGAGATGGGGTGTTGATTGTTATTTCAGAGTTAGCATTATAGTATGGTGTGTAGTGACAGGTTCTGCTTACGTTTCTTACAACAGCAGAATAATACATTTGATAGAGTGATGGAAGGATGTGTGATATAATGATGAGGGTTGGTGTTTAACATTGTAAGTCAGAGGAGGAGAGAGATGGATGGATACAAAGGTGGGAGTGGTTGATGGTAAGAATGAGAACAAGAAGTCAATATCAAGAAGCTTGACAGAACGACCATGCTGTTTGGAGGAGCGGAAACAGCAGTTATAGACTTGATAGGGACTCCTCAATTGCATGAGTACACATGCATTAATAGCCTTGGTCGCAGCATGCTATCGTAGCTCAGAAAGTTTTCTCAAGCACAGTGTTTCACCATTCATCTCAGTCCCTTGTCATCTTTTGCCTTGAATCTCAGCATCCTGAGATCAGCTCCTTTTATGCAACAATCCTCATAAATACGCATCACATGGTCCAAATCAACAAAGTCTTCTCTCTTCCACACTACATCTGATTTCTCTTATTTTCTCTGTTTTTCTCTCAACACATTTGTACTTCGTTGATCACACACATTGATATTGCACATCCAGCAGAGCATGTTTTTTTCTAGTTTCTACTGGTCCTTCAGATTCCTGGCCTACATATATGCATTCGCATACATATATTTTTATTTATACACATACATACATACATATGTGTGTGTGTATATACAAGTAGTGAAATACTTTTTTTGTTTTATATATATCTCTCCATATTTTAATTTTCAGATTTTGATGATGGTCTTTCTGTGAAGCATATTGCCCATGCTCGTTATTTGAGGAACCACCGTCTCATTAATGAAATATTCAGTGAAACTATGGTTCCTGATGTTCGCACAGTTATTATGTCTACTCGGATGAGTGTCCTGCGGAAGCAAGTCTCTTCTTTAACCAACCATCAGGTAGATCTTTCATAGCATGGTTTTGGTGTATTTCCAAGATCTATTTTGTTGAAATAGAAATTAAATAAAAAGCTATTGCCACCAATTTTTTTCCTTTTTTTATCTTGATTCTTGTAGAAAAAACTGGAATCTGAACTCAAGTTGATTGAAGATAGACACGAAGCAAAGAAGAGGAAATTCATTGAGAGCAGCGAATCTTTCCATGAAGATTTAAAAAAAGTTAGTTACTGTCTTCAATTTGGTTTTCACACCTATCTTTACCTGTGGTTAAGAATTTGTGATAATGACTGAAAGAGTACAATCACAAATACAAGTGGCTGAAGAGAGGTTTCTCCAAGGGATCTCTAGAGTAATATTACTCAAAAGGGTGCATAGCTTGGAGGTCAAGGATTCTTTCCCGGTCAGACCACTACTTCTCCACCTTGAGAAGTTCTATGGATATATGAATAAAATGCAACAAGAGTGGATCGCATTCCATCCTTTTCTCTTTTTTAAAAATAGTAAGGTGTAATTTTATGTAGATTTAACTACTCTTTCTAACATGTCGAGCAACTATGATCAGGCTTCCTTATTCAGCTCTTTGTTAGCTTCAACTGAATTGGCTTATATTCAGACGTAATACTCTTGCTTGTCTAAGGCAATAGGTGGTAGATTTTTATTGCTGTTTCTAGCAGGCTTCAGTGACCGGTAGAGACTGTCCCATTGGTTTACTCAAATGTTGTTAAAGGTGGTGATGTCTCGTTCCCTTTGCTCCATTAAATTTGTAATCAGGAAATAGCTGATTAAAATCATGTTTTAAGTTGGGTTCGTCTTGTTTTTCTTGTCAGACTGATTGGACTTGAATAATGTATTCTATAATTTAAATAATGTGTTATAAGGCAGTAACATAAGGTATTTTGAATTACTGTATTTAAAGCTCATGGCTTAAAGAAACTCCCTCGTTCTTGATGATGAGAATCATGTTCAAAACCTGTTCTTAATGAACTTGGTTTACAATTTAATTTTGATTTTCATTTGAAAAGGGGGGGGGGGTTCTTTAACCCTTTCATTACCATATTTCTAACCCCTTATGTGTTTCAATTAATTTCTAACATAATCATAAATTTAGGCTGGTTTCGTTAAACAACTCTAACTTTTTTATTTATCAACATATTTATTTATCAACATATTTATCAACATATTAATGTGATTAATGTGATTTTTGGAAGATAAATTAACGAAAGGTTCTCAACCAATTCTATACCAAAATTTTTGTCACAAAGTGACTTTAATTACAGGTAAATACAGGTAAATTCAACAAAATATAAAATTATTAAAATTTTTGTTCAAACATCGCTATAGAAAATGGGTTATTAGCTAATATTCAATTGGGTATACAACAAAATATTATTATAGAAGAGTTGTGCACATTACTGGATTTATTACTGTCTCTTTTGCCAGTATAAAATTAAAATCCAGAGCAGTACCCAGTATTTGATTCACAAATCTTTTCCAAACTTTGATCCCCCATTTTGTGCGCTTTCCTGGCATATACTGTTGAAAACGCACTCGGCCTTTATAGCCCACCATATCCTTATCTATAAACTGTTTTATATGTGCTTTGAACACAGTCAATGAGGGGTCTTATTTTAAATAAGGGATCAAAGTCTGGTTTTCCACGTACTGGTGTACTGCTCGTGTCTCTTACATGTAGATATTGAGTTAATTTTAAAAACCGTATCCTCGTCATTATACTCGACATATTCGTCGCCAAAGGATTCATCACTACTCCAGTAATTTGTTATTCTAGGTTACTTTCTAATGCCCATGATAATATTTATTGCAAAATATGCTTTAATTTCATTCAAGTTTATGGGAAACCTCAAACTATCCTTTTTTACGCTTTGTTTACATTTAGCGTAACGGTTTGTTTCCGCCGTAATCAATTCAAATAGGCACATCGGAAAAAGCAAAAAGAAATAGTCTAAAGCTTTACTCTCCTGGGTAAGACTGTGACTTGGTCCAGTTTCTTCAGAAAAATCACTGAAAGAAGGAGTTTTTAAATTTTCACTCCATTCAGGTACTAATTCATTATCTTTATCGCTATCATCGGAGCTCTCGGATTCACTGCTTTCATTTTCGGAAAATGAAACCTCAGATTCATTATCAAATACCACGTGCTTTTTTTTTTTCGGTTACAGAGTTAGATTTATCAAGGTTTTCAACGGAAAATCCTTCGAATTCTGACTCGCTGCTTGACAGAATAAAATTCGTATCCATTTTTTTGTCAGGATTACAAATTTTGAAAACACAACAGGAACAAATTTGGAAAAAAATCTCCCAAAATTCACAAAATTAAAAAAACACGTTGATCGTCGTACAAAACTATAGCTGAACTGTTTACACAAATAATCACGTGTTTTCACGAATGTACTAACGAGATTTGCTCAGATATTCTCATTTAAATATGAATAGGTGATTACGGGCGGTTTTGGGCGGCTTGGTCACATGAACCAAAATTTTTTTCGGGCGGCTTTGGGCGGTTTGGTAACGAAAGGGTTAAGAAAAAAAAGACTCAATACTTCGTTCACCATTTTTTAATTATTCCTCAACCATATTTCCATCTTAGAATTATTGCATTTCTTTTAGGTGTGGGTCCATAGAAATTTGAACATTTTGTATACGGCTTGAACAAAGGATCTTTTTACTTCTAGTTACACTTTCTGTTTATTAGCTACTTGATGTTGAAATGGTAGTGAAGACTGCTTTTGTACAGAGTAGTATCAACTTAGATTTTGTTCGAATTAATTTTGAAAATAATGTAAAATTTTGTAAAATATCTTTCATATTTATTGGATGTGTTTATTGACTTGTATTAGCTATTTAAGTAAATGATTCTGATTCTTGTTGTAGCTGTGTGAAAGCAAACCACAGATCACAGATGAAGTATTTGCTAATATGCTTGCAAAAGTCAAGGAAGAGCTTCGTCAACGGCATGCACAGTTTCTGCAACAACAGCAACAGGCAAAGACTGCTGCTGCTTTACATCAGCAGTTACCATTGTCATCATCACCACAGCAACCTCCGTCAACGCCAACACCCCCAGTTGCTTCCAGTATGTCACCTGCCACTCCTGGAAGTTCATCAGCAGCAACGCCTGGCCCACCAGATTTGGACATGCAGGAGAGTGAGATTTCCACAAAACCTAAAGACGAAGAAAAATGTGACACAGTTGAGAAAATGGAAATTGAAGAATCAAAGAGCAATGTGGTAATTAGAACTTATAGAAATCTTGTTGCTGTTAATTTCTTGATAAAGGGGAAACCTCTACATTCCCAATTTCTTAATTTCAGATGAATAAAACTTATTTTTAAATTGAAAGTGAGATAAAGTTTAATTTTGTTTCAATTTAATCCTTTTTCCATTCCAGTGTAAAACATTTCAGATTTATCAATTTTGAATTTGTAACCTCTTTATTTGTGTTGCCATCCTAATAAGTGATGGTAGCAAATATGTTGATCAACTTTGCTAGTCTTAGTTATAAATTGATAGTACAGTGTTGTTGTATTAACTGCTAATAGCCAACAGTATTGTTTCTTCACTACCATTGTCAGTCAGACATTTTATTTTGCTGACTTTATCTCTATAGGATTCTACATCAAGTGATAAACCCGAACCATCTGAAGTGAATAAAGAGGAAGAAGAATTAGAAACGCCAGTAACACCAGCAGCACCTGCTGCAGTGTTGAAAACAGAAGAGCCTGATCCACTTCCAGAACCGAAGACTCCTGTTTCAACTTCAGAATCAACTACACCACCTGCGGTATATTTGTTATTTCTGATTTGGTATTGTCTTTGTGTTTGCAGTAGATTTATTATCTTGGCATTGAGGCTTAGGTTTTTAGTGTGTGTGTGTGTATGCGCGCGTGCGAGTGTGAGAGAGAGAGAGCACCCATGTCATGACATCAATTGATGTTTGCAAATAAGTGTCGTGTTTTTACGTGTGTTTCCAGTTTTCTGTGAAAAACTTGTCTGGCCATGAGGAAATATTAACTTGCTTAGAAAAAGGCATGGGATGGCAACAGGACAGGCATCCAGCCATAGGAAATCTGCCTCAATGAATCCCATTTGACCCATGTAAACATGGAAAAGTAGATGTTGAAATGATGAACAGAATTGTTGTATCTGTTATACTTCATAAAAAACATTGTACAGTTAGAATCGATAAATTTTCATGGTTACGATTGCTTTACTGAAATTAATTACATCACTTTGTATTCTATGTTGCTTTTATATTTTTCACAGCCATCAACGACGACTGAAGAACCCTCTTCAGCACCTCCAGAAACCCCTGTAAATGAATCTGATAAAACTGAAAATCCTTCCCAGCTGCCACAGGTCACTGAGGTATGTCACATTGAATATACTCTTATAATTTTCCATTGAAACGATAGTTTTTCGAGATGGGGCAGAGCAAATCTTATATTCTTACTCCTATTGTGCCTAACAGCTGTTAAAATTTTAACCTTTAGCAACATCCACAGATGTTTTTATCACTGCAAATGTGGCTCAAGTAATTCCAAATACCTCTTTTTTTAAGTGACACTACACTACTAATGATGAAATATATATTACTGCAACAAAACATATCTGATTCTTTTGTTTTGCCTTCATATAAAGGAGTAGGTGGGTTTGTGTGTTTAAGAAGCTTACTTCCTAACCATGTGGTTTCAGGTTCAATCCTCTACACATCACCTTGGGTAAGTGTTTTATATAGACCCGAGCTGACCAAAGCCTTATGGGTGTATCTGGTGGACAGAAACTGAAAGAAACCCATCATATATATACATGTAAATGCATATATGTGTGTCTGTGTACATACCTGTGTCTTGACATCATATGATGTCTGTAAATGAACATCGCAGTCATACAAGCAATGATGTTTGTTTCCAGTCTTGTAAAGCACATATCTGGCCATGGGAAAATATTACCTTACTTGGAAGCAAGTAAGGGTTGGCAACAGGAAAGGGCATCTGACCATAGAATATCTTCCTCAACAAATTCCATCTGACCCATGCATATGTCTATGTACATCTCTAAACAAGACATTCTATCACTTGACAGTTTCAATGTGCAAAAACCAGTGGAATTTCAAGTAAGGGTTAGCAGCTGTAAGAGCATCCGGCTGTTGAAGACTACTGTAAACTGTGTTCCATTCATGGCCAGCATGAAAATCTGAATATAAAATTGATGATCATACTGGCTTTTGTGTAGTACATCTATTGCTTGCCTTCCTCTTTTATTCTTCCTTTCTCACCTCAGTCATCCCTCTCTCTCTCTCTATCCTCCTAAACTCTCTTTCTAATCACTTAGTTCATATTCCGTCTTCCTTCATTCACTAATACTGCTTCTGTCATTGCTTTCTTTTCTGTTTACCTTCTCTCACTCTTGTTACTCGACAGTGGTGAGGACTCTAGTTTTACAGAAATACTGCGCAACCTTGTTAGTTCCAGTGTTACAATAAATTGCAATCAGTACGCGCTTAAAAAAAAAACCAATGAGCAGAGGTACTATGGAATTATGGGTTATGCAGATCCTTTTGGCTTGTCAACGACATGGCAACTTCTCTAGTCTGGTACCCAGTACACTGTAAAGTGGGAGGTGACAGCAAACCTTGCCTAAAATGAAACACATGTAAGATGTGGTCCCCTGGCTGTATAAGAGAACTGACTTGGACTTAACCTATGATACTAGCCAAAAAAGCAGTTGTAAAATGATGTTGATGGTGCACATGTGTCTGTATCACTTGAAAATAGCTATAATATAAGCAGTTGAGATTTTTCCAATATAAACTGCTCTCACATATCTTCGTCACCATCTCTCTTCCAACTGGGGTACCTGTGTATCTTTACAGCAGCAAGACACTTGTTTCTATACATCTCTTATACTTTAACCTCACTTCACCTGGCACTAAGCACTCTCCCTCAGTTGAGGGGTCCTGTCTTGCGAATTACATGGTGACCTTACTGGTACTACGTAAAAGGCATCCAGCTGTAGAAAACATGCCAAAGCAGGTAGTGGATCATGGCGCAGTCTTCTGGCTCACCAGCTCAGGCCAGCATGGAAAGCAAATGTTAAATGGGGATGAAACTTGTATATGTGGTGCATTATATTAGGAGTTTGGTTTTGAGTAGTACCATGGGGGTAGTAAAATTTGAACTTATTCTTCTTGGGGGCAGTATTTCAGCACAGCTATTCATGTGTTCAATAATTAATCTCATTACATTGTGCTTCAACATGAGTCTTGAAAAACAAAGCAACACTAATTATATTAATGCAGTGGTCATTAAAATTTAGGAAAGCACAACTATACACCTCAAAAATAAAGGAATGAAAACAAAATCAATGCTTTGCTCTTTTACTTTATAAATTTCAATGTTTTGGCCTTGCAAGGCCCAAATCATGATCAGAAGGAAAATGAAATGTCATTTTGACCTGCATAGATGGAGTTGTGGGAGCGTTGTGACAAAGAAAGATCTGTAGTGTTATATTAAAAAAGAAATAAGCATTTTGGTTAATACCAATCTCCACAGATCACAACAATGTTTCACTCTCTGTTCATGATGAAGGCTATATTGGCCAAAATATTGAGGTAACAGTAGTTTCACTCTTTTATTTCTAACTTGAATTTTCTGGTTTTCTCATTTTTATTGTATTTTTCCTTTTCTTTTTTTTTTTCTTTTTTTTTTTTTTTTTCTTATTAATATTTTTAATTGTTCTGTTATTTCTGGCGTGTTTCATTTACAGGAGAAAGCAGCAGTAACCACAGCAGCAGTAGCCACAGCAGCAGTAACCACAGCAGCATTAGCCACAGCAGCAGCCCCAGTAGCAGAACCAATCGCCACAGAGCCTGCCGTTCCTGAAAAAGAAGCTGTCAGTGAAGAGAAGCCACCTGAGACAACAGAAGTACCTCCTGATAGCAGTCCTTCTAGTGTTGCTACTCCCGCTCCTGCCCCTGCTCTGTTAGAGAATATTGCCCCTGAAGCCACTGTCAGTGGGGACAGTGAGGAGACAACAGCCACCAGTGAGAAGACACCTACTCCACCCCCTCCTTCATCATCGCCAGCTCCTGCCCTTTCAGCTTCCCCCATTGCTACTACAACCACTTCTACTACTGTTGATACTACTACTACTACTACTACTACCACTACTACTACTGCTGCTGCTGCTGCCATCACCACTACCCCAACCACTGCCACCACTGCTACCACCGCCATCACTACTACCACCACTGCCGCCGCCACCATCACCACTACCACCACCACCACTACAGACACCCCTACTGCTCCTCCTGTTTCTGCTGCTTCTGAAGCTTCAGAAACCAAACCTGATAATCCAGCCACTTCAGGTAGGTTGTTAGTTACACACCCAAACTATTGAGAGTCTCTCTTTCTCTTTCTTTCTCTCAATCCAGCCACTACAGGTAGGTTGGTAGTCACACATGCACAGACCGTGCTGGGGAAGAGGGGCCTCTTTTTTCTCATTCATTCTGTGTTCCATTCTGATTTTTAAAAAGACACCCTATCCATTTAAACTGTATTTTCTCTCTAAATGCATGATCGCCTTACCTTATATGTCTGATACAAGGAGGTTAGATTTGAGATGATTTGACTGTGGGCAAAATGTTTGTCAGTGCTAAGTGTGGCTCTCCATTTAAGGTAGTATAATAATCAGACCTACTACTTATTATTTTGTTGTTGTTCAACCATGGTTGAACTTTGACACAACCAAATGGTTGATTCTCTCTCTCTCTCTCACTCTCTCTCTTGTTACAGAAATCATGCAATTGAAAATATCTAATTGTTTCAAAATAAAACAGTTTGTGTTTTTGTCGTTTTAATTTTTGATGAAATACCTTGTCTCCAGATGTAACTCAAGTTTTTCCCATTTTAATTAACATTGCAAGTTACTGTTTACTCAACTAACTTCCTTCCTTGAACTAAAAACTATTTCATCATCAGTTCTTAACCAATACATACTATATTGTTTTTATACAACTAGGTTCAACACTGCATGATCACTAGGGCACACATTCACATACACTTACTCTCTCTCTCTCTCTCTCTCCTACTCTAAATTAGCAGGCTGTGTACCACTAGTGCACCACCTCTCTACCTCTCTTCTGCTCCTCCTTCCCTGCTATCACTGTCTCTACCTCTCACTTACAAACACTGTAGTGAACCCAGTATTTTCTCTCCAGATGTTTTTAAACAAATATCCACTTATACGAGTTCCTACTGATCATCAACAGTATTTATCTCTCCAGTCTGTAAGAGTCTGTGAAGATTATGGGTACTGCCCTTTCTTCTTCAGCCAAGCAAAACAATAAATAAAAGTCATCCTATTGAAGTCATTATTTCTATAATGTTTTGTTAGTTTTAAGGAGCTGATGTTTTTGGTTTTGGTTTCTTGTACATTTGTCATGTCATGCACTTTTTTGTTTTTGTTCTTTTGTTTTGGCTGCTTTCAGATAACAATGACAAAGTACTTCACTTTATATTGATTTCTTTGTATTTTGTTTTTTCTCTTTCTTTCTTTCTTTCTCTCTGTCTCTCTCTCTTTCTCTCTCTCTCTATCTCTCTTCTATAATTCCCCCTTCCCCCCAGAAAATAAAAAAAAAAGAAAAGGAAGAATGCTTCAAGAAATCACCATCAGACAGTTCCTCAATTCAACACCTTGTCAAATCTTTACTGTTCCTAAATTGTCGTTATTGTCTATAAGACAAGCTGAGCTTTCAGCCTTCTCTCATTCTTCATTCTCATTTCAGAGCTTGACAAAGTTAAGCAGCAGACTAATCTTTCAGTATTCACCATGAAACTGCAGAGAAGAAATTTTCGAGCCATGATGTTCCTGCATTACTCGAAAGGGAAAAGTGCAGCTGACAGTCATGAAATTTTGTATCGATTATTTCAGGATTTAAGTCCCTCTTACAGTACAGTTAAATTCTGGTTTGGAGAATTTAGACGTGGTAAAGAAGATTTGGAAGATGACCAAAGAACTAGCCGCCCAAACGCTTCAATACTCGCTGAAAATATTGAAGTTATAGAGGCAATGTTGAATAGTGATAAAAGAGTGACACCTAAAGAAATAGAAGGTACCTTAAGCATTGGATCAGGAAATGTCAAATGGATTCTACAGAATCATATGCATTTAAAACAGCATAGTTGCTGTTGGATTCCACAAACTCTTAATGAAATGCAAAAGCAGGCTCGAGTGGAATGGTGTCATTATATGCTGAAAAAATTTGAAAATGGAGGTTCTCCTAAGGTCTGGGATATTGTTGTAGAAGACCAGATTTGGCTTTATCAATATGAACCTGAAACAAAACGGCAGGCTTCTGTTTGGGTCTTTCCAGATGAAGACCCTCCTTTAAAACTGAAAAGGCCTCGAAGTGTTGGGAAAACAATGATGGCAACTTATTTCCAAAGAAGTGGTTATCTAGTGACCACGTCTTTGACAGACAGGGAAATAGTCAGTGCACAGTGGTACGTGACCAAGTGTTTACCCCAGTTGTTTGAAGCAATCAAATTGAAGCGCCCAGACTCTGGTCTCCGGGGCATTCTCCTCCACCATGATGACACTCGTATCAATACTGCTGCAGCAACACTCGACTTGCTAGCTGAAAACCACGTACAGATAATCTCTCACCCTGACTCTAGCCCTGATCTGTCACCTTGTGATTATTTTTTGTTCTCCAAAGTGAAAGAAAAGCTGAGGGGCATCCGATTTGAGAGCCCCGAAGAAGCTGTCCAGGCACTGGTCAACCAAATGTCTCAACTGTCCAATTTTGAATGGACTCAGTGTTTTTCAAATTGGTTTAAAAGAATGAAAACTTGTATAGATTGTGAGGGGGATTATTTTGAAAAAACCTGATTACTTTTTTTTCTTTTCTTTTTTTTTTATTTTGGAAACAACAAAAAAAAAAACGACCAACTAACAAACAAACAAACAAACAAAACCACAAAAAACAAAACAGTTTTTGTTGTAAGGTGTTGAGGACAGGAACTCTCTGAATGTTAACTGTACATAGCCCACTATTAATATTTATTATTATTATCATTATTATAGTTTAACATTACTACTATTAGGCAAATTGATATATCTTCACTCAGATTTTTTTTCTATTAACATTATATATATATGTATATATATATAATAATAATAATAATATAACTAACAACATAGTTGTTTAACCCGTTTCCCTCCCCTGCCACCTCCTCCCTCCCTCTTCCCAACCTTAAAAAAAAAGAAGAAAAAAAAAGAAAGCTACTAGTTTTCTCTCCTGAGTTAGCGTTTTTCATTAGGGAGTCGACCAATGAAATTTACTTTCAACTTGTATTGCTGTTATCTTCTCTTTCAGAATCAGAGGCAGCGACAGAGAAAGAGACAACTGTGTCTCCAAATAATGCCTTGCAAGCTGAGCAGTGGAACGGTGTGAAGGACAGCACTGAGGCTACTTCAGAGGGAACAGCTGATAGTGAGGAAAGCAACAAATGATTGGAATCAAAACTAGTTCTACTTCATAGATATCAGTTTTTTATTCAGTATGATCATAATAACGATAATAATAATAATAATTAAAAAAAGAAAGAAAAAAAAAAGAAGACAAACCATAAACGAACTTTTATCCTTATTCCCACTTTCTTGGTTATTTCAGCTTCAAGTTGATAAAAAGATCTCCCAAAATCCTCCTCTTTTATTTTTTTTTTTTATATTTATTTTTGGTAGTTCCTTTTTTTTTCTGAACTACAACTACTTTGGTTGTTACTGTGTATGCATGACTATGATTTCAGCTGTAGCTCCACCACCCAGCTAGCTACTACCGCTACTACTACCACCACTACCACTACTACTACTACTATATACCACTACTACCAGAAGCATGTACTACTGGATAAAGGACCTTCTTCCCGAATATAAAACTAATATATGTGCTTTCACTCACACATGCACAAACACTCATACATACATACACACATGCAAACATGCACAGTGAGATAGTTCTGCATGTCACATTCTATAATGTATATATATGTGTGTGTGTGTGTGCGTACACACACACACAAACAAACAAACATATACAATAAGGTACTTGAAATTAATTAAATGTATTCATGATTAAGGCTTCACTTGTGTTAAGGACATTGGTGATATTTCATTTTAGACAATAGGGCATTTTACATTCATTATTATCATAACTTAATGACAATTATCATTTATTAAGATATTATTATTATTATTTACTTGAGGGCTATGTTGTTTTAATACTTCTGAAAGTTCCTGAACTCAATTCCTCTAAGACTATTGTATTTTTTAAACTTGACATATTTCTTATTGAAAAATTTTTTTTATGTTACCTCACCTGTATATGCTATCAATCTGCTAATTGTATTTATCCATGTAACTTTGCAGTAGATCTTTCCGAATGTCTTGCCTATCATTCCTACCTACAGCTGGAGGAGTTGAATATTGAAATATGGAATGGTGTTGGTGCCATTGCTGTGCTGATTATAAAAAAAAAAGAAAGAAAAGAAAATATACCCTTTTTTTTCTCTCTCTCTTTCTCTCTCTCTTTCTCTCAAGACAATTCTCTTTAAGCTACACACTGCCCGGGGAGGAAAACCAATATTATTATTTTTATTATTATAATTATCTGTTGTGTACTGCTATGTATGATGCTCAGAGATACTTTATACAACTCAATTCATTTAGACTGCCTGTCTGTGAACTCTTATTATAATAATAATAATAATAAGCAAGATTTTAATTTTTTAAAATTAATTAATCAATTAGTACTTAATGAACACTATAAAATTTTAACTGAAAGATGGAAGAGATTTTTTTTTAACTATAAGTTTACACTTTTACACACTTGTTCAGCTTTTATTAATAGAACTTATAAAAGATATATTTAGAAGTGGGGAAACAAACAAAAAAAAGAAACAAAATAAGATGAAATTTGCCGACATTTTTTTTTTTTTTTTTTTTTTTGCATTCATTTGGGATGATGAAATAGAATTATTCCAAAAGATGGAGCTGACTGGGTTTGGAATGAGAAGTCTTTGGAACTACTCGTGTAATCTATTACCTGCTGTTGGTACCAACTTCTGGAGATCTCTTCTATTGACTGGGACCACACAGAATATTGCTATGGTAACAATGTTTACGATGCTTCATAGTGGCCATTTGTGGTTCAAACTTTTTTTTTTAACTGCTGCACCATATTTAGGCTTCTGTTATCTTCAATTGAAATGACAATTATGCCAATGTATATTTTATTTTGTTTCTCTTACTTTTCACAATTCCTGATATACAAATTTAAAGAAGTTGGTTCTATATATATATATAATGAGAACTGAAAGCATTAAAAAAGGAAAGCAAGAATGAACTAGGGACATGTTTTAACCTCCTTAATGCATCATGGCTGAGAGCAGGACTATTCAACAACAATTGTGCCCATTTATAATCAAGCACTTATCTGATGACACCAGCTTGTGGTTTACAGATCATTTTCTTGGGCTACATTTATTATTAATTTATATATTCTTTCTCCCCACTTCTCTCCCAGTGGTAAGACAATCACTTATTAAAGACACCTGAAGTTATCTTCTCAGCATTTAGACTTCGTGGTGTTTTTGTTTTTTGTCGTTTTTTTTTTTTTTTTATAAATCTCTTTGGAATGTCTACAACAAGGAAATTTTCATGTGTCCTAAACGTCAATGCTAAAACTTGCAATAATAGCTAATGTTTTATAATCACCTAGTTAATTAATCACCTTAGTATTACACCAACTTAATTCATACACTTGATATTTAGCAAACAACAAACAAAAAAAAATTCCCGTTTTGTTTTTAATTGAAAATAACATCTTTTGGATTAAATATAAATTTTATTCATCAAACATTTCAATCATGGTGTCATTTCTAGTCAACCATTAGTCATTATTGAAAATGAATTTTTTAAGAGTTTTTTTTTTTCATCCCTTACATCAACTATGACTCATTAGTAGGCATTTGTGAAAGATTTTTTGAAAAATATATTGTTTCAATATCAGTCATTCAGAAGGATAGGTTCTAAACGAACTAACACTAATGAGCATTTAACATTTTGGGTCTTGCTCTGGTATCATTAGAACACTACGCTTCTCTTATCTATCACGTTGATTATTAACACACTGTAATGCACGTCCTATGCAAAATATATATATACATATATTTTATGACTATAATTTTTCAAACTATTAACCTCGTCTTTTAGAGATGGAAAACGTTTTAATATTTACATCTACGCAAACAGAAAAAAAATACTAATAAGGAAATTTATAAATCTTTACATGCATCTGAATATAAAAGAAACAACAAAAAAAAAAGACAACAATAATCTGATGATACATTTTAAAATACGATTTAGTTAACACTAGGTAATTTCTGATCTTCCCAAGATGCAACTCATTTCTGAGAATAGGTGGAACATCATTGGCACCAAGAAAGTGTTACTTCTCCAGTGCATGTATCATCTCAGGTCATTGTTTAACCAGTGTTTCCGGAAGGTTTGGGCATTTCTCTTGTCTGCAGATTTTCTTCGCAAACATTGCTCAGTAAGTGTAGTGCAGTTGTGTCAGTTGTGGTTGGGTACATCATCTCTGTCATTTGGATTAAGGTTCAGGAAAGCATTCATTACATTGCCACGTAACCAAGAATATCTTGAAGAAAACGTATCCAGATGTAATTGTATTTTGCATCATGTGTGTGTGTGGTGTCATTAGTACCACTCTTCATCTTGTCTATTTCATGCAGTTTGTAATCATCACAAAACAGATCCTCCTTTCTGCTGCTTTGTCTCTCACCATCTTTCTGACCTTATTTCTCCTTCCTGTTGCAATGATTACTATAGCTGAGATATTGTTTTTCTTATTTCTTTTGCCTCCCAACAATTACACTGCTGTGGCCAGATTCAAACTCTTTGTATGAAATGCTGTCAGGAATGTCCTCAATCTTTTTCATTTCAATCAATAATTCTCACCAACATTTTCAATTGTGGATTATTTGATCCTGCAGAAGTCATAGAAAACACTGGTATGCTTGTTCGCTCTCTCTCTCTACCAAAGTTATAAGTGATTAGATTATGTCCACTTTGTCGTGATGGGATGTGTATTTATTTTTCTCGTCCTCCTCCATCTCCACAACACCAATTCTATTACAGTGACTTTAGATTCCAGATCTGAATCATCTGATCTAATTGTTCTACTTCAAACATAAATATCATTGCTTCAACATAATGATCCTGGAGGGTTTGGGGAATTTTTCATGACTGCAGTTTCTTTGCAATCATTGCATCATAGAAGTAGCTCAATTCTGTCTTTTGGAATAGAATTCAGGAAAATACTGTATGCCATCTACCCAGGGTATCTTGAAAGAAAACTCAACCAGATCAATCATGTCTCTCTTCTGCATTTTCTCACGATATCTCCAACCATCTTTTTCTCTTTCCATTGCAATTATCAACCGAGCTGTCCCTTTCCTCGTTTCATTGACCTTCCAACAATTACCATGCTGCCAAATCTATGTTTCCAACTTTGGTGCCTCGTTTTAATTGCTATGAGAAATGAGATCTCCATCCTCTTATTTCACTTCCCAACACTTGCTGTCCTGTCCAATCTTTCATATGATATGTCATCAGCTATGTCCTTATTGATATTCTCACCAGCTGTCTAAATTCCTGTATCAGTGAGCACTGATGTACAAGACATAACTATCAACAATGTATTTAATTACTGGCAGCTGTTTGTGATGTGGGAGTAGGTGTGCCCTTTTATTTTTTTACCCCCACCTCTTTCGGATGATGCAGAAAATCACAAGTGATTGACTTGGGAGGTGTTACATTCTGAGAAGTCTTCATCACTTGGTCATCTCGACCTCTATCTGCCATTGAAAATAGTTTCTTTCAGCTGCTCAGATAAATGGTATGCTGGTGTCGTTGTAGTAATTAGTTTGTATATTTTGTTAGTTTCCTTTTTTTTTTTTTTTTTTTTTTTTCCTGTGCCTTTTGGTCTCTTGCTAACTTTGCACAGTCTAACTTACAACATGGAGTAGCAGCATTTATTTTTAGGCTATGACCCCTCCCCCTAGTAATGCTACTGCTAACTAGTGGACAATGACAAACAAAAACTGGAAGATTATCTTTGTTCATATTGATCAAATGTATTTAAACGGTTAGTCATCTGGGCTGAGTGGGTATTTTTTCACCAAATACTTTTTTTCTTTATTTTTGTTGTAAACCTGTTGGATTTTGTCTGTTTCTATAGTAACGGGGGTGAGTCTGTTATTTATTTTTTCTTCTCACCCTACCCCCACCCCATCTCCATAAAGCTAAATATTTCCACTACAGTGACTTTGGATTCCAACTGTGATTGTCTTAAGAACTCTCGACTGTTCTTCCTTCTATTTCTTATCTATCACTGAAGCCTGTCACCAGAGACCAGGAATGAGGAAGCCACACTTACATGTATTTCTTCAATCATCAATAAAGAAAAAATATTTGAAAAGTCACTTGCTTTCTTATATTGCTATCTTATGCTGCTGCTGCTGCTACTACTCACTACCTCTTAATAATTCTGTTTTTAACTCTTTTGATACCAACCTACTTGAGACCACCCCTTGTTCTCTGATGCAAAATCTCCATTTTAAAGCAATTTGAATTAAAACCTTCCATCAAAATTTTTAATATACATTCCAAACACCAGCTTCATAGTGATGAAGTTATTTTACTAAATTCTTCATTATTTTCAAAATAAATTGAAACGTAGGCATTGTATTTCCACAAATATGGTAACAAAAGGGTTAAAGTGGTCTAAATTAAACCTGGTAACTTATGTTCCAAATATCAACTTGTTAATGACAAAGTTATTTTACTAAATTCTTTATGTTCAAAACTGAAACAAAAGGCAAGAATAGAATAACAAAATGTTTTCATAGAAAGAAAAGGGCAAAATTGAAAGATTTAGGATGCATTCCATTCAGCCCTTTCCAGCATTTAAGCTGGCCAAATCTGGTCTCTTGCACCTTCTCCACAATGTCATTCTAAAAATAATCACATCATCTAAATCTCAAGATAATGCCTGATTAGTTCACAGCAATGAATTAAAAAAAAAAAAACTTCACATTTGATAATAATCTGAATGTGAAAGGGTTAAACATTATTTTATCCAAGTGAACTTTTTTAACCACTAAGCCACATTTGTGCCTTCATATTTGTATTTTCCAATTAAGATTTTGCATCAAGTTAGTCAAACTGAGAAAAAAGAAAAAAAAGTACTTAAATTTTTTTAATATTTATTTCAAAAATGAATTTGTATTGATTTTTCAGGAGAGAAAGTTGTAGAAATTCAACTCAATCATCAAAATATATTTTGGTGTTTTGGGTGTTGATTTTCTCCATCTTGTCAAGTAGCTGAAACAAAGAGAAGACATTACATAAAATTACAAATTTCCTCTGTCTAGTAGTCATATTTAACCCTTTAGCATTCAGATTGTCAAAAGTAATGCTTATTTAATAATATTATTTTGAATTAATCACGCATTATCTTGTAGTTCTGAAATTTTAATGATGTGATTGCTTATTTTTAGAATGACATTGTAAGGAAGGTGTGAGAGGCTGAATTAGGCCAGTTTGAACATAAAACAATATTTAAATATTCTTGTGCTATTATGGATTTCCAAATCACTATTTTGTTGCATGGATCCCCAGAATTCTTATATGAACCCCAGTTGAGAACCATTGTGCTAAATGGATAATAGACAAGGAGCTACTTTCAGCTGAATGAACCTCAATATATAACTGGTACTTAGAATTCCTGTGATGTTTGGTGTATTATATAAGGAGTAATACTTTTGTAAACTTGTTAGCTGTACATTTTCAGACATGAACAGGAGCACAGCCCTCACTTATGACTTCCATAAATTTGTAGTGTACACTGATGGCCACACTACAGTACCTTGCTTCAAGTAATGGGTATCAAGAATGACCCCTTAAGTGCAGAAATACCGAAATGGTAGATGAGGCAGAACCCAATATAGTCAATTGCTCAGACGTGTGGCATATCTAGGAGATTCTTTTGACAAAATACAGACTTGTGGCCAGCATCTGTGAAAGGGATTGGGATCCCATCATGTACATAATTGCACTTGCAGTAAATTATGGATCTTAGATGGAGATCCTAGCTATCCAACCTACCAAGAACAGATCGATGAAAATTATCACCATATATAATAGCTGTCACTTGCAAGTAAGTACAACTAGGCATCATGTGCCATGCTTTCAGTACTTGTTTTAGGTGGCTGTGTAGTTGCAAATGGACACAGACACTCTTGTGGCCCTTCCTATCATTGAACCTGCAGAACATCAAACATACTCATCACAGCTATTTAGATTGGACCAGACATGAAATGATGTACCTTACTCAAGCACATTATGTGCCTTCTAGTTCAGGAATATTGGCTTGATGTAACAACCAGATCTTTCTCAAAGACTCATTACCTTAATCTGTTATAACAGCAATGAATTAATTTATCATCTAACTACTGTTCTTCAAAAGAGAAGTCATGGGTGACCTCTTCAAGTATATATATATATATATATATATATATATATATATCATCAACATCCTCATCCTCACTGCTTTAATGTCCACTTTCCCAAGCTTACATAGATCAGATGGAGATTATTAAGGCAGATTTTTTTCGATGGCTGGATGCTCTTCCTGTTTCCAAACCTATTTCCAAACAAGGTAATATTGTTCCCAATTTTGGCACAAGGACAGCAAGATCAAGGGAAAGACGATTCAATGACCCCAGTGCTCAAATGGTATTTATTTTATCAACCTTGAAAGGATGAAAGACAAAGTCGACATTGGCAGGATTTGAACTCAGAACATGGGGAGAGACGAAATACTGCTAAGCATTTTGCTTGACGTGGTAACAATTCCATCAGCTCACCACTGGAAATATTGACACTGCTTGTATGACAGTGACACCCATCGAAACTATTCTGCTCAAGAACAGATAAGGGTTGGCAAGAGGTAGGATATCTAACCACAGAAAATTTCCCTCAATAAACTTCATCCATCCTCTACAAGCATGGTAAAAGAGGATATTATGATGCACATATTGTCATATCTATTGAAATTTAGATATTTCTATTTTAACAGAAATAGCAACACAATTATTTTTATTTTGCATCTTCTAAAAATGAATATATTTACTTCAATGTAGAAATATCAAGGTTCAATCTAAATAAGTTTTTTAAAAAAGGTGAAAATAAAAACTGCTCCTAAGTTTTAAACAAACCTTGAGTGTTCCTCTTTTCTTCAAACGATGTTTCGAGTTGATCTTACTCTCTCTGTCTGCCTTGAGTTTGTCCCAGTAGCACTTCTCATCTTCACCTGAACAATAAAGATGGATAGAAGATGAGTTTATTGTAGCAGAGAAAGTAGAAAAGACAGAGAGAGTCTGCAGCATGTCTGTGAGTCAGTGACCTTAAGGCATGCTTAATCAGCAGGATAAGCTTTCTTCCATTCTTTTTTATTTTTACATTCTGATGTGGTCTTTGATCACTGTGTGTGTGTATATTATTTATATATGGATGTGCATGTATGAGTGTGAGTGTGTGTTTGTATATACATATATGTGTATAATAGTCCTAGATAGACAATATTAAGATAAAAAAAGATAGGATGGTCACGGTATGGTCCTCTTTGGCCAGGACGGACCTGGGGCTAAACAACAGTGGAACCAGTTTAAGAATTTCAAATAAAACCATTTTGAATTCACAACAAATAAATTATTTTTTTCTTTACCTTCAAGAAGTGAAACACTTAATGTCTCGAATTTGGTGTTGCATATTTTCTGTGCACTTGCTTCATTTTTACAACGCACAAAGGCCTGCGTATCAACTTCTTTCAGATCTATGTATGCAATGTCACCAAGTGGTGTGAGTTTTCCCTGTTAAAACAAGTTTTACTGTAGGTTACATCACCTTAAACACATTTGCTTTTGTCATACAGTCAACACACACACACACAGTTATAAATTTGTTGTGTAAAGAAGCTGTATTAGATTAAAATAGCCATCAGAGTATCATACATATTGCAGATACATTCTGAAAAAGCAAATTAACTGTGGTATTTGTAGAGATAATATCTCTAATGTTTAAGAACATAAAAAATATATCAGTAGCAGAATTGACCAGCTGCAGTGGTGAGAAACTAGATGTACATTTGTTCCTTGTTGGGTTTTGTCAATAACATGTACCCACTGTCAGACATGAGCTAAGTGTCTGATATAATAATAATAATAATAATAATAATAATAATAATATGGGCTACAGCAAATATTCTGCTCAATACCACAGATTTGCTTGTCAGTTTTTTTACTTTAATCAGTTGAGCATGTCCCTTGGTGGCTGACGATATGTGCATCTCTGATCACAAGCAGAAGTAGTTGGGGAGCATCATAGCCATGTGTTGAGGGGAAGTTTTGGAGTTTGGGTGATTCACCCCTGGAAACATGGGTGTTTTGTTCAACAACCTTAAACAACCCTTATTCAGGGACCTTATGCTGTTGTAGCAACAGCAGCAACAAGAACAAGTATCACCACCAAATAAACATGGCAATTGCCAAAAACATACTTTTAATTCCTTCACGTTTAATACTGTCTCAGACTTAATGTTTACAATCACATTTGGAATAAACTTGTATTTGTCTTCAGAAGAATTTTCAGGAATTTTACAGTCTGGAAATATATATAAAAAGAAAAGAAAGAAATAGAAAAAATATAGAAAACTTCAATAGTGCTAAAATTCAGTAGTCTGGTTTTAAGATATATTTCTAAGATATAATTATCATTTTAATTCATGTTTTACAATACTAAGTTAACAATCCAGTCTACAGCTAGAGAAACTGGATTGTTGACAGTTCAATGTCTTCAGTGTCTTGGTCATGGACACAATACAGTGAACTACATCACACTGTGGTGCCTACTTACAACTAGGCAGACTAGACAGTTGACAGTTTAGTGGTTTGGTTATTATGATTGGATTCCTGTCTGAATGCCAACCACTTTACAGTATGAACTGGATGCTCTTTTCATGTCAATGTTTTGAGAAAATGGACATTGGATAACACAGAAGGCAGAAGTCCAGTGAGTGCGTGTGTTGTGTATAAAGGAATAATATAGACATATATAATATGACTGAATAAAATAGTGTTTCATAATGGTTGTAACATACCTTGATTCTTGTTCATCTCAATGAGCATCTGCTTCATCCTGGACATATTGGACCGTTGTCTGGCAAGGTATTCACTTTTGTACTTTAACCATTCCTTCCTGAGATGGAACAACAATAACATCAACTGAGTTAACAAAGTTACCTTAACTCAACTACCAATAAGTGCATGACATAAGTACATTGCTGAAACTCTGAGTAGCAACTCTTAACCCATTAGCATCCTGATTACTCATCATACCTGATGACTTCAAGAGAGGGAGCCTCCAAGCTATAACTATGGTAGTATTAGAACTCAATGCTGCATGGTCATGAAAACTATTTGTTAGTTCTGTCATGATCCTGAAATTTACTTAAGCCATACTTCTACATGGTCGGAATGAGACAAGTGAGTGAGGCTGTTTGGACACTGTCAATTTGGCACAGCTGACTGGACATTGAACCTGTTTTGGAAACTAGTTTCTGGGACTAGAGGCAAACACACACGCACTTAGAAATATATACATACAGACAGATAGTGATAGAAAGGAGAATGAGAGAAACATTAAAAAGCCTGGAGTCAGCCATGCCAAATAGGCAGCACCAAAACAGCTGTGCCAAAATGTCTCATACTTCCACATGGTACCTATTTAGTTACAGGAGTCATGGTCCAGTCAGAGCTTGATTTTTTTTTCTTTATAGAGGCACTAGTTGTGGTGACCAGATACTAATGTTGACAGTTAGTCCATGAGGGCAACATACAGCCAGCCTGAGCCAACAAGAGAGTTTCTATATGATTTTTAGACCTGCTAAGAATAGCAGAAAAATCACCTTCAAGTTACACTTTACTGTCTTTAAAAGACAAAAACACCCATTGGATAATGTAATCCAGAGAACACAATACTTGGATAAAAAAACAGGTTGGCTATGGATGAAACCCCTTTGAATGTAGGTCTACTCAGTCAAGAACTGAGATACTTAGATAACTGTGAGTTTCTGAAGAATTTCCACTAGAAACTCATTGGCCATTCATTTAAGACAAAAAATACATGATACAAAAAAGAAAGAAATAAAAGCAAGGAACTACAACTCACTTGGAGATGACCCGCAAGTGTGGCAGTGGTTTGGATCGTTTACGATTCTTATTGCGCCGTTTCTTATTACAATCTTTAGAATGATCTAGTTGCATATTGTTGTTCAGGGCTTCTTCAGTTCTGTCATATTTTATACGCTTTGGCACATTCTCCAGATCACTACCAGTTGTACTATCCATGCTGTCTTTTTTCCGTTTCCTTTTAGACCTTTTAGTATCTTTAGCAGCAGAATCGATTCCTTCGTCTGCAGATAAGTTTTCCAACCGTGATTCAGTTTCATGAGGAGTCTTTTCCTGTGTCGCAGTCTCACCTGATTCCTGTTTGTTCGATGATTTTAAATCAGTCTCTGATTTTTGAGCCAGTCTATCAGCTGGTTCGATATCACTTAGTTTTGAGTTGCTGCTAGACCGACGTTGGAGCTTACACTTCTCAGGAAAAACATCATTAGAAAGTTTGCTGAAACTCTCCAACCAATGTCGTTTCTTCTTTTTCTTCTTCTTCCAACTACCAGAACCTCGATCCTCGTCTTCTGATTTGGCACCTTCTTCTGCTTGACCTTCGAACTTGATGTTTGTTTCATCAGTGTTTTCTCCACACAAAGGTTCCAACTTCCGCTGTTTAATTGGTCGGCTTGGTTCCTTTGCTTCGGAGCTACTGTTGCGTTTTCGTTTCTGTTTGCAACCTTTGTTCTTCGGACTGTCATTGCTGATGAGATCACATTCTGGTTTCTCCTCACTTAAATCCATACCATCTATAGAAAACAAAGAAAAGGAACACATGATAAAGTGCAGTAGAGTAGCTCCCACCACATGCATACCTGATATATAGCACCCACTCATCACCCAGCATCATCACCACTTCTTCTCATCATCATCATCCCTTCTTCTCCTCTTCCACATCATGGATTATTATAAGTCATTTTTCAATGTTGCTCCAACTCAAACAGTCTTAGCAATCTGTTCTACAGTTTCATTTTGCAGAGACTGTAGAGTTGTTGCTGCTGTTTAACCCCCAAGTGAGCTCAGATAGAGCAGGAGGAGAATCTTAGGATCAAAGACACTTCAGCTGTGACCATCCTATTTTTTTAATTATTATTATTCAAACATTACACACATGGTGTACATATTCAGGGCTACATTAACTAAAGTGTTCGTCTTCTCTTAAAACAGGCTATGATTTCAAGATTTGGCTGTTATTTCTTGCAAGGTGAGAGCACACATAGAGATTGGCTTGTTGGCGGCGGGGGTGGGAGTGAGAGAGAGTGAGAGTTGTAGAAAGAAGCATGTACTAAAGATGGAGGTTTACAGAGAGAGAGATAAAGAGAAAGAAATGAAAGAAGTACCCCAGGATGGTATAGTCCAAAACTGAAACAAATAAAAGAAATATATTAATTGTGGCTTATGACTGCCCAACACACCAACCTACTGAATTTTTGTAATTTAATTTAGCTCCAGATGATGATCTGCCGATTTTGAGAAGGCCTATGTTTGGTTAAGAGTATTCCAACCAGACCAACCCATCTTGTTTTCAGAAAAATAAGTGTATCTAGAACTACAGCGAACAAAGAGCCTTTCCTCCTTTTCTCATGTTTAAGATATCATGTTGTGATTTGAGGGATATTTGAAAATCTGTCTCATTGAATACTGTCTGATGCATATAATCGAGGATGAAAAGGGAATGTCAAACTGAGGAGGAGGAAGAGGGAGAATGTTGCTGCTACTGATGATGATGATGAGAATAATGATTGTGATTATGATGATGACAATGATGAAAATGATACTGACGATGCCACTGATGCTATATATAGAGCCGAATCGAAACTATCTACTTACCTTCTGTCTGAACTTTCTTCTTCAGCTGGTTCAAAGCTTTGTTATTCTTGGGGAATTTTCCAGGTTTATTGGTAGTTTCAATGGGTGGTTGATTTAATTCCTGCAACAAATTGACAACAAAAGCAACTACATATTTCCTATTTTATATCCATTTTTCTGTATTAACAAAACAAACAACACACTTACACACACATATATATGCAGATACATATACACAAACACATGTAACAAACTGAATATCTGATTAACCACCTGAAAGAAAGCAGTGCCAAATATATTATGTTGTGTATCATCATCATTGTCGTTTTCATGTCCACTTTTCTATACTTGCATGGATCACGTGGAATCTGCTATTTCAGTGGTTCTCAACTGGGATCCATATAAGATTGTAATTAAAATTTATGTGCAGTAAATTGGTAGCACTTCTACAACACACAAAATATTTTAACAATTTTTTAAATAGAATTCTTACTAATCTTTAATTATAAAGACATAATAGGATTTTATAAACATCAAATGGCTCTGCGGGTCGACCCAAGTAAAACAGGAATCAAAGGGATCCATAGGCAAAAAAATGGTTGAGAACCACTACTTTATCGAAGTAGGATTTCTTAGTTTTTGCGCAAGGTAAATAAATTTGAATAAAGTTGAACCATCCTCAAATATTTAACTGGTACTTATTTTTCACTGACTTTAGAATGATGGAAGGTTTTTAGAAAACAATGAAGAACACAAGAAAAAAATGAAGCAAAGAAAGAAGATAAAAGAGAGACAGACTCACTTTACAAGCTCTTTGTGCACCTTTAATGGTTTCAAATTCAACAAATGCAAACTGTTTGAGATCTCCAGTGGACTTATAGCGTGGAAGACTAACATAAGTGACCATCCCACAGGAGGAAAACACTTTCTTCAGCCAATCATGGTCAGCATTGGCTGGCAGCAGTTCCTGAAAATATTGCAATCAACATTTAACAATTAAGGTATTGTTATATTTTACAAGGAAACAATAGAGTTGATAGAACAATTTCCTTCTTCTTTTTACCATTTGTGGAGGTACAGCTGTGCGATTAAGAAACTCACATTGCAACCAGATGGTTTCAGGTTCAACCCCCAATATATGGCACCTTGGGCAAGCGTTCTCTTTATTGACAAAGGAAATGACTATCACTGCTTGTAGTTCAGCGATTTTAAGACGATCACAAATGTAAACAAATTGACACACACATACATGAGCACAGACACACACACTCAACAAAATACACCTCATAAAGTCAAATTTAAGTATCTGGTTACAGGATACATTCAATTGTTTGTCTGTTGTTGTCAACAATGATCGAGGACATCACATGGAAGAAGATGGGTGACGGCATGTCCGGCTGCGAATGAAGGGAAAGGAGTTGGTTTTGGACTTGCAGAGTTCACTCTTTCTTTGTGCTCTTGTGATACATTTAGGAACCTTATGATTGGGTACATTTGGGAAAACAATGATAGGGTACATTATATGAGAAGCCTAGATTATTGAAAAATAGCAGCAAAAAGACAATTGCAGAGAAAAAAAAGAGATTAAAGAAAAAAACTAAAAGAAAAGAAGTAAAAAAAAAATGAAAAGAAAGAATAAGAGGGGAATGTTGTGCCTCACCACATAAACTGTCCTCTCGTCCACATCTTTAGGCTCTGTGTATGGAGTGACACGACGTACGCTGTTCTGGTTTTCACTTAACTGGAGACAAATAGTGAGAGAATAGAAAAAAAGGATGAGGTTGATGAATACATGAGTGCATGTGTGAAGCTATAAGGTGTTACTTAGGCACTCAATTATGAGTTCACTGCATCTTACAGCAGAAACAGCTGTAAGCTAATGAACTTCCTTTATCAACTCATTTTCACATACATTCATCATAATTTATTTATTTAAACGATTTAAATTAAAATTTTTCTGTTCTGTTTTCAGGTCGGCATTCTCAGATGCCGTTATACAAAGCATCTCTTGGAAATGACTGGACTATAATCTACCTACTTCTGGAGGTAGCTACTGACCCAAACATGTGCAATGACTTTGATGTGTGCCGTTGTGAGCATATTGAACTTATTTTGTGGACGAATTTTGGTCCACCCTGTATACATACAAATATATATTGTAAAAATGGATAAAGTGACAAACCTGACGAAAAGTCTCACCTGCAGCATAGAAGAAGTTGACAGTGCTTTACGCATGACAGCCAGGTCTTCAGTAAGAGACTTGATACGATTAAATGTTAAAAATAAAGACAAATCAATATCTGAAAAAGAAAGGAAAAAATAAAAGCATGAGTTAATTCCTTAGATTGATGTCAAACTGGAAAATTCTAATCATAAAGGTATTAATTAGTCTAATTTACAAATGATTATTAACTCTTTTTATAAATGTATTTCTCAAAATATAGACTGTCTATATGTTTCAATTAATTTGGAAAATAATTAAAAATTTTAAATGGTTTAGCAAGACAACTTTTCTGTTGCTAATTTGCTGTTTGGAGCATAGGTGCAGGTGTAACTGCATGGTTGAGAAACTTGCTTCCCAACTATGTGATCTTGGGTTCGGTCTCACTGTATGGCACTTTGGGCAAGTGCCTTCTACTACAGCCTAAGGTTGACCAAGAGAGAGAGGGATATATATATATATATATATAGAGAGAGAGAGAGAGAGAGATTGTCATCTCCTCTGTAAGGCTTATAACGTTTAAAATGAAAATGAAACAAAGAGAGAGGAAAAAGCAGAAAAATTCAAATGGAAAAAACAAAATTCAACTTACATCCATCTTTGTCTTTATCAATTTGTTTTTTGAAAAAACGATCTTTGTGTAAATTCGAATTACTGAAGTAGAACTCCATCTGAAGTTTAAAAGAATAACAAAAATAATTCATTAGTATTATGAATGCTGATGCGTTAAATCAGAGACAAGTCACACTATTCTCACCCCTCTTCCTGTACATAAATTTTGGCACAAGGCCAGAAAATCCAGGGGGGTAGGTCAGTCAATTACATAGACCCCAGTGTTCAACTGGTACTTATTTTACTGACCCCATTTAAAACAGGCCTGATATGTGGTTCCAGCAAGATGAGGCAACTGCTCATACCACAAAGAGAGAGCGGTTACTGAGGCAATGTTTTGGAGAAAGAATCATCTCTCGCTATCATCGCATTCCCCAGACTTGACCAGCCCTGACTTCTTCTTGTTGGAGTACCCAAAGGGGAAGGTTTATGTCAACAAACCAGAAACCCTGGAGTAATTGAAGGAGAATATCACTAGAGGAATCAGGGAAATGGACCCTGAAACACATACAGCTATCATGGAACATATTTTGGAAATGGCACAGATGTGTGGAGCTGGAAATGGACGCCACTTAAAAGATATTTTTCATATATAATGCAGAGTTATGATGAAAAAGGATTAATGCAGATTAATCTCCTCTATATCGAATTAAAATTTCATACACCTGTTTGTAAAAATAAGAGAGTTATTAAAAATTAAAACCTCTCAGTGACCTTTGGGTCACCCTGTATACACACACACACACACATATATATCAACATATCAAACACAATTAGTTATTACGATTACTTAGGTGTTAAACCATAAACAAGACACATCACTAAATCTGTTGGAAATAGCAGCTAAATTTCTATAAATCATACCACATTGTTATAAAGAAAGGAAGGATAAATTAGATAATGTAGTTCTAGATATACTGTGTTTGAATAGAAGACAGGATGCTCACAGTTGAAACATCTTTCATAATTGGTTTGCCCTGAGGATGATCAACTAAAGGTAGGAAGGATACATCATATAATGTAGTCCTAGATACACTGTGTTTGAATAAGAAAACAGGCTGGTGTCATTTATGACCATACCTCTGCAGGATCTAGACTGACCTGTGGTTAAACTATAATAGCAGCCTAAAGCATGCATTGACTCAGTTACACAGTAGCAATTTGTAATTTAGGAGTGGTTCCACATGTATTACCTGTTCTTTTATTTTAACACAAAGAGCCTTCACACGTTTCTTGGCTGGTTTTTTCTCTTGACTCTTGACCGATTCCATGTCTACAGAAAAGAAAAAGACACCAAATTGATTAACCAACAAACCTCCAAGAAATCAATAGATTTTAAATATTTTGTCATTAAACTTTAACACAATTATAGGTACAGACATGGGTATGTGGGTAAGAAGTTTGCTTCCCAACTGCATAGTTTCAGGTTCAGTTCCACGGTGCATCATCTAGGGCAGGTGTCTTCTTATAATACTCCTGGGCCAACTAAAGCCTGGAGAATGTTTTTGGTAGACAGAAAAATGAGAGAAGATCATCGTACATATCATCATCATCATCGTTTAACGTCTGCTTTCCATGCTAGCATGGGTTGGACGATTTGACTGAGGACTGGTGAACTAGGTGGCTACACCAGGCTCCAATCTGATTTGGCAGAATTTCTACAGCTGCATGCCCTTCCTAACGCCAACCATTCCGAGAGTGTAGTGGGTGCTTTTACATGCCATCGGCACGAGTGTGATATTGATGAATTTCAGATACATATATACATACATATATATCCATACTTATATATATACATATATACACACACATATATATACATACAAATATACATATATAGATACCTATATACACATACATACACACACACACACACACACACACACACATATATATATATATATATATATATTATTTTGTTTAACATAATATATTCCTCTATACACAATCATACAAAACCCCTCTTTTTGTATTTATTTTTATTCGCATATATATATATATATATATATATATATATATATATGCATATTATATACATATGCATAATATATATGATACTTGAAAGATCTATTAATTGAACAAGTTTATGAATAAATGAATGTATATACATGCATGAACGTATAAATCACACACACACACATATATATATATATATATATAAATCTCTGAGCGAGATAAACAGTAACCGCACGACATCGTGAAGTATATTTGCCACCTAAATGTGGCTAACCCTTAAGGGCCATGTATATATATATATATATATATATATATAACATGGCCCTTAAGGGTTAGCCACATTTAGGTGGCAAATATATATATATATATATATATATATGCTCTTTTCATACAGTTAAATAATCAACAAATATAGATTCATAGATCTGCTTATTTAGCGGTGAGATGGACTTATAAATACTATTAATGCATGTGTGTGTTTTTGTGTGTCTGTGTGCGTGTATGCGCACATAGAGTGATAGATGCACACACAGCTCTCTAAATTACATTGCTTGTCTAGCGGTTTCGCTCGAATTCCTGCAGTTCAAAGACCATTATACCAAACACATAAACATCACACACACACATTCTCCTTAATATATATACATATATATATCATTTCACTCGGTGACACTGTAAAGAGTAAGAGACACTCAACCACACAATCAAACAAGTCAGACATAGCAGATCCACTCATGATTCAGTCTCTGTGATGTGTCGAGAAAGTTTCCAGCAGTAAAAGACAACACTAACCATTTAGTTTGAAAACAGCGTGGCTTGAGAGATAATAAATACTGGTCCGGCTTCAATTTAGCTGCGACTAAACAACGATTTAGTCGTGGCAGTGATTGTATTAGTATTCTAGATTACCCTTACGGGCAATTTAGAAAAGGGTTAATGTATGTGTGCGTGTATAAATGGGTAGATATAGCTAGAGGTACGAGAAATGAAAAGACAATCATGCGTTAATGTTAACAGGAGGAAGTTTCTCTAACGACTGTTGTATGTTGCAAGACAGACTGGGAGAGACTCACTTTGTAACATGGCCTGTGATTGGTTACTTCTGACCAATGCGCTGAAGTGTTGTAAACAATTATGACGTTTTCTCCTTCTAATGTGACGGAGCAGCGTGCTGGAAGTAGTGGTTCAATTCCGACTTGTAAAAGGCCGCAGCACTAAAAGCTGCTGATCTTACGACAGAAGAACAGAGTGACAGATCTAAATAGAGAGATATAGAGATAAGGAGACGAGACAAAACGTGACGAAAAGAGCGAGTAGACTGCAGACAAAGACATATATACATAAACATATTTATACACGCATACACATAAATATACGTACACGCAGATACACACACATATCTCAGAAGTTTCCTTATTTCAAGAAGGAAAAAAAAGAAAAACATATAAAGATATATCTATATATGTCAAGATGTTTTGTAAATGTCAACGTTAGCTAGCTAGAATGGTGCTTATTGCTACGTGAAGTTGTAAAGTCAAGTGTTAACTGAAGGAAATCTGGTGAAATGGCAACAGTTTCCAGCCGAATGGATCGTCACGAGGAATTAGTCAATGCTAAGGATGCTGTTGGCAATACATCAGCAGAATATTCCATGTTGATGCATGGAATCAACACTTGTGCTGCCCCTCTTGTACATCAAATAGTTCGACAGAACCCTCAATTAGTCCATCAGAAAGGTCAGTTGTCTTATCCATTTTTCATTTTCTAAGACTTTTATAAAAATTTTGACGTCCCCACCATTCTATCCACTTTTCTCTTTTCATCTTTATTTTGTTTTACTCTTTCTCTCACGTAGTCTTCCTTCTCCTTTTCTGTCTTTCATCTCTTCATTTTCTAGATTTCCCTTTTCTCTCTCTCTTTCTTCACCCTCTTATTGTCTTTTTCTCTCGTTTTCCTTTCTCTTCTCTCTCACTCATTAATCCTTCTCTACTCCTATTTTACTCTCTTTCTTTTTCTTGTTATCTCTTATTTTTCTCATTCTCTTTCTCTTTATCGTCGCTCTCTTTTCTCTTACTCTCTCTTTCTCAACAGACATATATAAAGAAATACGTTAACTTCCTTGCTATCTTTGTTTTCATTTAACATCATTTTTACTTTCTCATTTTGTCTTCCCATTAGTTAATTAGTCTATCGCACACACATTCTCTCTCTTGTCGTCTTTCTCTTAGTTAATTAATTACTTTCTCTTGTTTTCTTTTTGTTTTTCTCTCATTTAGCTTTCTCTGTTTTACTTTCTTACTTTCGCAGTCGCCCTCCATGTTTCTCTCTTTCTCTCCTTTCCTACATAAATGTATCTTCCTCTTTCTCTTCATTTCAACCTTCTTTATCAGTCTAGTTCTCTCTCTCTCTCTCTCCTTTTTATCGATCTTTATTATTTTTTTGCTTCTTTTTCTCCATAGTTGCTTAGTACACCCGTCTCTCTTACTTTTCCCCCCTCTCTTTGTCTTTCCCTTTCTTTAATTGTTATGGTCTCTCTTTTTAATTATTCTCTTTCTTTTTCCCGTCTGTCCATCTCTCTCTCTCTCTCTCTCTCTCTCTCTCTCTCTCTCTCTCTCTCTCTCTCTCTCTCTCTCTCTCTCTCTCTCTCTCTCACACACACACACACACAAGTATCTCACTTCTTTTTCCTTCCCACCTCTTATCTGTTGATTAAGCACTATGAAGCATAACAAACAGCAAGCAGCTAGATCAAAACCCGAAAAGAAAATAAGTGCTATTATTGCCTGGAATGTTGTTCATTCAAATCTAAAGACCAAGTTTTCTGTAACACTACATTGCCAATGTTAATGATTTATGATTTAGGCTCAATACTCATTCTGGGGTGGGAACATAATAGATTAAATCGACCACAATACTTGTACTTGACTTGTTCGTATTTATATCGACCGCGGAGTGATTTGAACTCAAAATGAAGGTAACTAAATTTTACAAAGAATTTAGTTCAGTGCTTTACCAATTTCTTAATGTTAGTATCAGAACTCTTTAAGGGAAATTTATTATCGTACCCAAGAGGAATAAAATGTTAAGTTGACTCCTCTGGGATCCTGGATTCAGAACAGTGTCCGAAGTAAATACTCTAAGGACTTTGAAAGTTACTCTGGTGTCCCATCCTTTCTGCTGCCTAACAACCCGTCAGATTATTATTGTTTCTGTTGTTGTTTGGTCCCAGGCCATCTCTGTTCAAGCAGACCGATAGCGAAAGGTCTCTCCAGTTTTACATATTTCGTCTTCTCTTGGGTTATCCCGAACTACATTAACGTATAATTTTTCCGTGAGTAGAGAACACATAGTTAATGCAAACATTCGGACCAGGTCCCGAGGCCTTAAAAAAAAAGGAGTTATAGCGCTTGGCGCTTCACATCTTCATTTGAATAATTAAATATACAAATAAACATATATATATACACGCACGCACTCACGCACACATATATGCACATAAACATACACAAGCTCTCACTACGATCTCTGGCTTCTATATCAAGCAGATCAAGTGACTAAGTCAAAGGCTCACTAAAATTAAAACGTAGCTGAAACTAAACAGCTATAACAAAACTACTGGAGTTTATGTAATGGAATTAACTAGACCTGAGATCAGTGTCCCTTCCCTGGGATACCCACTTTCTATAAGATGTCACTATGGGTTCCCTCAGAAATAATGATAATTTGACTAATTTATATTGTAGATCCATTGGTAGTCTCATGTGGGTTAATATATCAAAAGTATCAATCTCTTATGAAATTTACTTTTATGAAAGGTAAATAAAAAGATTAATAATGATATATAGTAATTTTTGTGTGGGGGTTCCCTGAGACATGGAATGAATTTCAAGGGTTCCCCAAGAATACAAAGGCAGGAAAATGCTGCCTTAGACGATCAAGTGGGACCTTAAATCAATATCTGGTCTTTATTTATATGGTAATATGGTATCTACCATAAGAAGTCACAACTGGTGGATGGTATCCATATCGGACGTCTGTGATTGCCAAACACTATCAGCTTTTGCTTTTGTTTGCGATACTGTAGATTCACAAGTTGGAGCTGGTTCAGCTCATCTAAGGTAATGCCAACATAAATACAAGGTGGAAGCTCCAGCATGGCCAGAGTCCAGTAAGTGAAAGTTGTAAACTAATACAAAGAAACTTTCATATGTTGTCCAAATATTAAAAGGTCATATAAATACTTTATGATCTTTTCCTTGATTTCCCCTGAGATAATGAAATTATTGATTAATTTCCGGAATAGATAGAAGAATGGACACTAAAGTGGACAGACTGCTATTATTTAGCAGTGGAGATTATTTATTTATTTTTCTGTAGATGGTTCATATGACATGAACCAAAGCAAAGGGAAAACTGGAGGAAGTAAGCAACTTCTACTCACACTTCTACTCATTAACTGAGTTTGATGAGTTTAGAGATGTAACCAACAGCATTATCTGGTCACCATGGTTATGGTTCTATTAAAACATCCTACTTTCCTGCTACTGGTAAGCTTGATAGGTGGGAGGGGTGCACTATTGCATTCTCCTGGTTGAATGGAGTGACCACTCTTCTACTATCTTCGTAGTGATCATCTTGGAGTGACCACTCTTGTACTCTCCCACAAGAGGCAACTTAGAGTGGTCACTCTTGTACTCTCTTGTAACTTTGAGTGGTCACTCTTGTACTCTCCCACAAGTGGCAACATAGAGTGGTCACTCTTGTACTCTCTCACTAGAGGCAACTTAGAGTGACCATTCTTGTACTCTCCCACTAGAGGCAACTTAGAGTGGTCACTCTTGTACTCTCTTGTGGTAACTTTGAGTGGTCACTCTTGCACTCTCCCACAAGTGGCAACTTAGAGTGGTCACTCTTCTACTGTTCTGCTAGGGGTCAACTCACTTGTTGCTCTTGAACTCTCCTGCAAATGGTCAGCTTAAGGTAACCACACTCGTACACCCCTGCTAGGGATGACTGCATCTGCACGTTCATGCTGGGAGTTGACTTAGTAGGAGTACACTTAAACACTTCTAGCAGCAAATTCTTGATAAAGGAAGGATTAAACCAAACCATCTTTGTCTTAATCATTATATTAATGAAGTCAGAGAAGGAAGAGCTGCACTTATGGCTCTTTTTTTTAAAGAGCTTCCATGACTGGTGAGAAGAAGGGGCCTGAATGGCCCTACTTCTACTAAAGGGAGTTATGATGTTAAAGTAGGCTACAAAGTCTACATATGTAAGTGTGTATGAAATATTCTTTTTAAAGTACTTTATGAAGAGGTAAAAATTCAATATGACTTCTTCATTATCAAATGTAAGAGAAATAAAATGGAAAGAATGAAGTTCAGATACTCCACACCATGAAGATACATGTGAATTTACCTCATTCAGTACTCTGTGCAACACAATTTTTGTCCTTGGGTAGCAACTGTTATTTCCTATTTGCTTATCCTTAGAAAGTACAAAGAATGGCTAAGATTTCCTTCAATCTTTACTTGTTACATTCATTCAAACCCCAAAGAATCCCTCTCAACACATGGCTGTGATGCTCCCCTACTGCTCCTGCTCATCATCAAAGATGCACATATTTTCAGCCACTAAAGGACATGCTCAAGTGGTTATGGTCAAGCAAGAGACAAGCAAATCTGTGGTATTGAGCAGAATATTTGCTATAATGATATTTCTGTTTCAGCAACTCAGTATTGAATCTGTTTGAAATGTAATGAAAAATAGGTCAGTTACAAAACATTTATGTTCAGGTCACAAAAGCAAAGTAGTCTTTTCCTTTGATTTCTAGATAGAAGCAAATAGGAAATAACACTTACTGACAAACACAAAGAAATAAAAATTTTGTTATGCAGTGGTAACTTTCATTCATTTGTTTTGTATGTTTTCCCGTGCTAGTGTACATTGTATGTATGCATATTATTGGGGTTATATTTTTACCATTGTATGTCCTTCTCATTGCTAACTCTTACCAGTTTTGCTTCTATATCTGGAATTTCTTCTCTAATAGCTCCTATAAACTCAGCTTTAAGAATGAAGTCATCAATATGTTGTTGTTTCCATGAGAAACCAGCCTTAAACTCCTCTGTTATGGCCTGAGAGTCTATGATAAATAGAAAGAGGCTAAACGCCCTTGTAGAATGTTTGTGTGTCTATGTCTGCACATATGTTGTATACTGCACCTTTGCAGTTCAAAGAATAACAGGTGATAAAATAACTACTAAACTGAAATTAGGATTTATATGATTGACGGAACTCTTTGTGGAAGTGTCCTACTATTACTGAAACTAGTGAAAGAAGAAACTAGAACTGAAATTACAAAATCTTTATTCATCTAGGCCCATTGCTAGATTCTGGTACCTGGGGGTGCTTCAAAATATTCTGGGTGGAACACTAATTTATCGTAATACTCAAGCGGAATTTCATAATAAGTGTATTACTGTAAATCTAAGGGTGCACCACTGAATACTGAGGGAGCAGTACTTTCTAGTGCACCCCCTTAGCAATGGGCATGTATTCATCATAATTTATTTATTTAAACAATGATTTAAATTTTCACTTTTTGTTCTGTTTCCAGGTTGGCATTCTCAGACACCGTTGCACAAGGCATCTCTTGGAGGTGACTGGACTATAATCTACCTACTTTTGGAGGCAGGTGCTGACCCAAACATGTGCAATGACTTTGATGAAACACCTCTGCACTATGTGTGCCGTCGTGGAATTGCGTCCAATGTACACCTAATGTTACAACATAATGCAGACATCCAGCTGACAGACAAGCAAGGACGTTCAGTTGTGCACCATGCTGCACAAAGTGGAAGTGTGTGCGTATGACATTTTTGTTTTTTACTGCACTTATAATACTGTATTATGATTATTATTATTATTATTCTGAGTTCAAATTCCACCAAGGTCGACTTTGCATTTCATCCTTTTGGAGTAAATGAATTAAGTGCCACTGGTGTTGATGTAATCGACTAGTCTCCTCCCCCAACATTTCAGGCCTTGTGCCTTTAGTAGAAAGGATTATTATCATTCTAAGTTCAAATTCCACCTTTCATCCGCTTGGTAAAATAAGTACCAGTTGAACACTGGGGTTGATGAAATTGACTTATCCTCTCCCTGAAATTGCTGGCCTTCTGCTAAAATTTGAAACCATTGAGGGGTAAATTGCCTGGTTTGGATGGTCTGCCCTACGAGCTTTACATTTACATGCCAGACTTGTTCAGCAACCTCTTAGCAAACGTTTACTGTAACCAGCAACAGAATGAGAGAATTCCTAGTTTTGTGAACCGAGGAGCAGTGGTGTTGCTGAGGAAAGACCCAAACAAAGGGGATTGTATTGACAACTGCTGAATGCAGGGTTCAAAATTTTGGCGAACGTGTTAGCTACAAGGTTGGCGCTTGTTGTCGGGGATCTGGTAGGGGAGGCACAGACATACGTCATCATGAAAAGATCCATCCTACCTCATGCAATACATCATTGAGAAAGTGGCTAAAGAACCTGGCATGGGTGGGGTCCTGATCAATTTAGATCTGTCTAAAGCTTTCGATAGGGTCAACCATCTATACCTCAAGATAGCTAGTTTTGGGCCTGTATTGAAGGGCTGGATCACTGCAATGCACATCGACATCTGTTCAGTGGCCAGAGTGAACAGTTACCTCTCAGAACCGTTCAACACTATGTGCTCGGTCCAACAAGGTTGTCCCCTCTCATCTCTCTTGTATGTACTGACTCTTGAGCCACTACTACACAAACTGGAGGCATTGAGAGGTATCCCATGTGACCTAAGATGTGGGAGATGCATGTCAGCATGTGCTGATGACCGACCCCACTCTCAGAGACTATGAGGTGATTTCAGGAGCAAAGATTAACCAGGGAAAATCAGTGGGCTTGCGGCTCTGCACCTGGAGAAGCAAGTGCATGCCATCTGACTGCATTGTTGGATGCTGGACAGACAGACCAGTTAAATTGATCAGGGTCTGGTTCAGGCTCAACCTCCAGATGGACAAAAACTGGGATGAGGTAATGAGCAGGGTGACTACTTTCACCTAGAAATGGGCTGAGAGAAAGCTATCCCTGAAAGGTCAGGCAGAGGTGACTAACATGTATATCATGTCCATTATCTGCTATTGCTTGACTATCATGCCTTGTTCTGAGCACTGACTGATTACGCTGGAGCATATACTCTTCCACTTCTTGTAGAAGGGACAGGTCCTGACAGTGAAATATGTCACATATAGTACCTACATACAGCTCAGTAGACTGGGTTGTTGACAGTCTAGTGTTTTCTTATTACATTCAAGGATGCAGTGTATCTTTTCTAAAAAGCAGGCTATATGTGCAATACAACAGGACATATATATATCTTTTTTATTCCACCCATCCATCCATCTATTCATGCATACATATATTTCTTTAGTTTAGCAGTTGGATAGGTGCTTACAGATCAAATATAATGTTGTTTAGCCCTGTGTTAACCTTTATTGAGCTGACCTTGTTGTTACTGTGTTTTCTTTACTGTCTCTTGTAGGTGTGTTCTCCATTACCTCAACAGTGTCCATAATTTGAGTCTTCAAGCAATGGACAACAACCTCCAGACTCCACTCCATATTGTCTGCCAAATGGGTCACTTAGAAGCTTTGAAATATCTCACCAAAAATCAGGTTTTTCTAATGCTTTCTTTATATATATATATATATATATATATATATATATATATATATATATATATATATATATATATATATATATATATATTGTTTGTTTTTTACCATTTTAAGGACAGTAGAATTGCCGAATCTGTGGAATGATAGTAAAAATAATGCTTTACAGTATTTATTTGCATTTACATACTGAGTCAAAATCTCTGCAAGGCCAACTTTATCTTCCGTCCTTACTTAGTTGATAAAGTAAGTGCGTGTTAAGCACTGGTGTGATATAGCTGCCCATCTCCATCATTCCAAATTTATGGCCAAATAGCAATTCTCATATAAGGAATTGCTATTTTATATTAATTCCTGCTATTTGTAGTGATTTTTTTTTTTTTTTCAAAATAGAAACCACAAAAAAAAAAATAATAGCTGTTGCCATTGTTGTTTAGCCTCACTACGCCCTGTCCTTTCTCATTTATGTTTTACATACAGCTGTTGACTTTCAACTATTTAATTAGATTAATCACACCAATCTCACACATCTTGAACAACTTGCAAAAGCTACAGACAAAACCACTGCCTCTAGGTCAGCGCTGTTCAAGCAAACCTGTAATCCAAGATATTACAGTTTTGACAATCCTTTCTTTCTTTTAACAATAATATACCTGGGATTGCATTATTGGATGTATCTCTTGTAAGACTCTACATTGTGATTTGAGATGGATTTGGCTGTTATTTCTTGTAGGGCAAGTGACAACAAGGTGGCTCGTGTTGGGAGACAGTTTGTATTTTTAGTTGGAGTAAGTAGAGTTATCTACCTTACATCCCCCCATACTGGATGCAAGGTATAAATACACAGGCCAAAGTTACTGATATTGGTTTATCTGGATGTTGTCAGTCTCTTTTGCTGAACCACTAAATTTTGGGGACATAAACACACCAACATCGGTTGTCAAGCGATAGCAGGAAGGACAAACACAGACAGAATGACACACACACATAAATATATATATATATATATATATATATATATATATATATATATATATACACACACACACACACGCTGGGCTTCTTTCAGTTTCTGACTACCAAATCCACTCACAAGGCTTTGGTTGGCCCAAGGCTATAGTAGAAAACACTTGCCCAAGGTGCCATGCAGCAGGACTGAACCCAGAACCATGTGGTTGGGAAGCAAGCTTCTTACCACACAACCACGCCTGCATATATATTATCACTTGAACTATATGTAATATATTCCATTTTTATCTTTATAATAAATGTATTTGACATTTTATTAAATGACTTGTTTGTTTGTCCACAGCGTTCTGATGTTTTCCAGAAAGATGTCGATGGAAATACAGTGCTACACCTAACTGCAAAGGAAGGTTTTAGCCATATCTCTTGGATTTTGTTGAATGTTGGGGATTGTAGTCTGTTACACATGAAAAACAAACAGAATATGACGCCACTAGACCTGGTTCTTGAAAATCCAAAAAAGAAGAGCGAGTAAGCATAATTTTTCTTTTTTGTTGTTTAGTTTTAATGAAGCAGCCTTTTTATCAAAGGCATTCCACCTATGACCATCTTGTCTTAGTTTCTCAGCCAATGCATCTAGCACTACCTTATACTATGTGTCTTTCCATATCAAATACTTCATCATAATACTCCTCATCTGCAACACAAGTCAGTAGACATTTATGTAACTGGATGTTTGTCAATTGAATTGAGATCCTAAAACTAAGGTGCTACATAAAAAGCGGTAGTGCTGGTACCATGTATAAAGCACTGATGATGGTGCTGTGTAAAAAGCACCCAGTACATTCTGAGGAGTGATTGGCATTAGGAAGGGAATCCAGTTGTAGAAACCAGGCCAAAACAGATTATGGAACCTGGTGCAGCCCCTGGCCTTGCTAGTTCCTGTCAAGCCATCCAACCCATGGAAAACAGACATTAAATGATGATGATGATATTTGTCAGTTCTCTCTCTCTCTCTTTCTCAATCATTAAATAAATTTAACGATCTCCATTCTTTCTCCATTTGCAGCCATAAACAGCTGGTGTCTCTCCTGTCATATATGTCTTCAAAAAAAAGTAACCAGAAACCTCCAAGTCCATTGTTTATCTGGTGGCTTCAACTACTACAGCCCTGCCTTGTCTATACCAGTATGCTTGTTATTGCACATATGACAGGAGACCAGTACCAAGGCGCTGTTGCCATCTTTGCTCTCCTCTACTTTCTATTTCTTCTCAGGAAACATTCACACAGAATGAATCATGTATGCAAGTAAGTCGATATCATGTCTCATATTTAACCCTTTAGTATTTAAACCAGCCAAAATATTCTACCTGTTTTATGTTCAAACCAACTAGATTGGGTCTCTCACACCTGTGGTACAATGAATGTCATTAAAAAAATATACAATCACATCATCAAAATCTCAAAGGTTCAAGATTATGGCTGATTAATTCAAAACAGAGTCAATAAATAAGAATTGTAATGCAATTTAATTTGAATGCTAAAGGGTTAAGGCAATGAGCTGGCAGAGGTGTAAAAAAACAAAACAAACTGGGTGTATTATGATTAATGCTCAGAAAAATTGGAAGAAGTGTTTAATGTTTTGAGCCTGTGCTCTTGTACAGAAAGGGTAGATGAGGGGAGAGAAAAATAAAGAGAAAAGAATAAGTGTGCCTAAATTGAATGGTCACCACATGCTGAAAGGACTGGAAGAGGAAGAAATGGGCATTGTGTGTGTGTGTATTTGTCTGTACTCTTGTTTTGACATCACATGCTGGTTGTAAATGAGTACCATTGCCATTCAAGCAGAGTTGTGCCTTTGCAAACTTCTGTGAAAAACATGTTTGACCTTGGGGAAATATTACCTTGCTTGGAAACAGGTAACGGTGTGGCAGGAAGGGCATCTGGTCATAGAAAATCTGCTTCATCAAATTTCATCTGACCCATGGGAGCATGGGGAAGTGGACATTAAAAGGAGGGGGAGAGTGGTGGTGGTGATGTGTTTGTGTGTGTGAGTGTGTTATCACTTTGTCAGTACTTATTTCAATGTGTTTTTTTTTTTTTTGTTCTTTAACCTTTTTGATACTTGCCTACCTGTGACCAGTTTTGGTCCTTGTTTTAAAATTATCTAAATTATAACTTTCCATCAAAATTTCAAGCTAATTTATGTTCAAAACACCAGCAACATTATGACATCTATTTTAGTAAATTAGACTTTATTTTTAAAATTAATCGAAATTAACACAGTATATTTCCACAGAAATATAGTAATAACAAAATGGTTAATATTATTTTGTCCATTTGTTTTCTCAGATGGCCGAACCCTGTTTATGCTGGGATGTTTTCAGCTGGTCTCCTTTATTCAATATTTACCTACTTTTTGATTTTATTACCAAGTATCCTTTTTTGGTACCACAATTATCTCCCATGTTTGCTTTGCTCTCTGTTTCTCATATTCATTCTTAGTTGTGCCTTTAAAGGGGCCACTCAATCTGTTAGAAATAGCAGCCAAATTTCCCCAAATCTCATCCTATAAATTTAAATAAGGAATGGGCACTTGAGAAAATGTTGGAATAAGTCAAATGGGATAGCTGTTTGGATGCCCAGAATTTTGCATGGCTGGTTAGACATTCAACCTTTTTTGGCAACAATATTTTTTGATGCATGCGTGCACACACACACAAATGCATTAAAAAATTTAGAAAATAATTTTAGAACAATATAAAGGAAAAAGTTTAGATAATTAAACTTAAACCTTAAAAGTGGGGTACTTTAATATATAAGAGAAAATTCATAAGGCCTTTCCTAAGCAAATTACTAAGGTGGTTATAATAAAACTATTCCACAATGAATTTATAAGTCAATTAAATTATCATCTGAGTAGGAGTTCATGGATTAAATTAAATCAAAGCCAGGATAAATCAGGGGCGTGCAATAATCTTTGTGGCTGGGGAAGCAATGACCAAAATTTTGTGTCACATAGATATTTGAATCAAATTGATATACTCACATAAAGAGAGAGAGAGATAGAGGTGGGGGGAAAAGCAAGAGGGTCATTAAAACGTCCAAATAAGTTAGTGTTGAATCAATGATGCCAAAACAGCATTGCTAAAACATCATCACATACACAGAAAAAATACATACCCCTTTAAAAGCAGGATGGTCGAAGTTGGAATGACGTAAAGCATAGATCTGCTTGATCAAAATTGATTAGTACTAAACAACAACAATAAATCCTGTTGTATTTGTTTAACTCCAGGTCAACCCTCATCAAGCAGACCTGTGATCAGAGTCGTTTAGCCATGATAATTTCATCTTAGTATATCCAGGACTACATTTATCCAAAGGTTTTTTTTCCTTTGTTTTTATTGGTAAGATGAGATTTAATGGAGATTTGGCTGATATTTCTTGCAATAGTTGTCATTTTCTTTGGCTTGAAAGAGCTCCTGAGGTTTTAAGAACAGAAAGAACATATTGGCAGATGTAATCTGAAGAACACTATGTTGGAAATAAGATGGAATGATTGGGATATGTTTCATCACATGTTTTCTCAGTTCAGGGCTTATTCAGAGCTAAACAGTAACAACCAATAGTATTTCCTTTGTCAAATCAGTATAAAAAAAAATAAAAACACAAAATCATGATTTGAACTCAATTCCAAAGGACACTAAAGTTGATGCATGTGTGTGTGTAAAACCATTAAGTCAGGTGATAATGAGAGAAGAACATATATATATATTTAACCACCTGCCTTTCATAGGATCATGGTTGTTTCACAACCTTATTCATGTATTATTAATTTCAGTATGGCAGAAATTATGCGTTCTTGTTTGGGTTGATATATATGCCCAGCATGACCACCAAGGTTGACTTTGCCTTTCATTCTTTTGGGGTCAATGTAATTAACTTACCCACTTCACCAAAATTGCTGGCCTTGTGCCAAAATTTGAAATCAGTATGTATGCTCAACATTATACAATACAATTATGTATTCACAAATTAATGTAAATAAAGAAAGCTAGTTCATCAAATCACTAGAACATCTAGATTTTCCATTATATGGACACTACATTACACTCTTTTGTAATTGATTATTATGTAGTCTGTTAGCCGAATCCATAAGAACTTTCTGTGATAGCCACACAATTTTCTGAATCCACACCTTATACTACTCATTTATATATAAGCCAAATCTGACTAGAAGTTGGTGCAGCTTTCTAACTTGCCAGCTGTAGTCAAACCATCCAACCCATGCCAGCATGGGAAATGGACCTTAAATGATGATGATGATGATGATGTATGCATGTATGTGTGTGTGTGTGTATGTATATATATATATATATATACACATATAGCTGATATTATAGCTCAAATGTTCCATGAGTCCACAGTTTGTATTGCCTCATTGCTACTTGAGTAGATTGACCTGCTACAAATAGCAATCAAATCTTGTGTGGCTGTGTAGTTAAGAAGTTTGCTTCCCAACCATGTGGTCTTGGGTTCAGTCCCAATGCATGGCACTTTGGCCACTTCTCTTCTATAGCCCTAGACTGACCAAAGCTTTGTGTAGTTTTGGTTGATGGAAACAAAAAGGAGCCCGTTATATATGTGTGTGTGTATCTATCTACCTATCTATCTATCAGTCTGTCTGTCTATCTGTTTATCTATCTATGTATTTATGAGTGTGTACCCATGTCATGACAGCAGGTTATTGTTGTAAACAAGCATCACTGTCATACAAGCAGTGTTGTTCGTTTCCAGTCTTCTGTGTAAAACATGTTGAGCCATGGGAAAATATTACTTTGCTTGGAAATAAGTGAGGGTTGGTGACCAATAGGGCATCTGGCCATAGAAAATTTGCCTCAACAAATTTCATCTAACCCATGTAATCACAGAAAAGGAAGAACAAAGACATATAATAGTCTGTTGCTTGCACCATCACATTGATTCATGAACTTATGGGAGAAGCGTCACTTGACCTGCTAGAAAAAGCAGCCAAATCTTTTTCAGCTTACCCTCTTTTGCCATTAAAAACAGAACAAGCACATTAAATTACAGAATGGTCACTTCTGCTCAACAAGGCATGACCTGAGGTTAAACAACATCAACAACCATGTCCACTGATGCTAGCATTATTCCCATCTTAATTTACAATCATGAATACATGTTTTGTGATGACATTGACTTAGATATCCTACTATTCCTTAATTTAACTTTCAGATACCAGAGATTATATATTTTTGCATTGTCTTTCCCCATTTTTGACGACACTTTTATTGTATTTATACTGGAAAATGCTGAGGACTGATCCTGGTAGGTATATTACATTTCTTGTATTCAAAGCAAATATTATAAATTTGTCTTTGCAGGATCCATATCCAGATGATGTGATGGCTGGCATTACACATTAATAGAGATGATTTCATGATTGTCATTACGAGATCCAGATTCTGGTCATGTGATATGGTGGTTATCATCACATATTGATAGAAATAATTTTATGCCTACCCTCACATATGGTCACAAACGTTGGGTAATGACTAAAAGAGTACAGTTATGAATGCCAGCAACTGAAATGGGGTTCGTTGACAGAATGTATAGCTCAGAGATCAGGGAGTCTCTCCAGGTTGAGCCACCACTCTACATTGAGAGGTCATAGCTCCAGTACTCTGGACACGTGATTAGAATGTATTTCATCTATCTTTATGGTCTGAGTTCAAATACCATTAATGTTGACTTTGCCTTTCATCCTTTTGAAGTCAATAAAATAAGTACCAGTTGAGCACTGGGGTTGATGTAATTGATGTACCCTCTCCTCCAAAATTGCTAGCCTTGTGCCAGAATTTGAAATCATTGTCACCATCACTGCCACCGCTACTTTGTCTCTATATTCTGAGTTCAAATGCCAAAGATGACTTTGCCTTTCATCTTTTCAGGGTTGATATAATAAATACATCAGGGTTGATGTAATTGATTAGCTCCCTCCCACAAAATTTCAGACCTTGTACCTGTTGTAGAAAATATTATGCACCTGCATTTAATCACTATAAACAAATCATTTGTACAGGTCGTTCAACAAAAGCTGAACATTCTTATGTCATCTTCGATTGGGAGAATCCATCATTGTTGTTGCTGTTGTTGTTGTAAATTTTTTTTTAGGAAGGATGCTATCTTGAGGTTTGGTGGTTTGATGACAACAAGTATCCTCAAATCTCAAGAATCTTTCTTAGAATTCTTGCAGAATACAAGATTGCACTTTTCTGCAGGTTGATAGTGCATGCCTCAATTCCAATATCCTTTAGTCCCTTAGGTATCAGTTTGAGTGTTGTGCCAAATGCTCCAATTACCACAGGAACTATTATCACATTTGTGTTCCACAATCTCTCTGACCAGGTCCTGGTATTTTTCAATTTTTTTTCAAATTTTCTGGTATCCATCATTTTATTATTTATTCTTCAGGTACAATCCGGTACTCCCTGTCTAAAGATGGCACTAATTGCCCTTATACACTAAAAGATCTGTGTGTCCCACCATTGAAAGTCGAAATATTTTGTGAAGAGTGTGAAGTAAGTCAAGTATATCTTTGATTTTTATACTAATTTAAAGTGTATATAAAGTTTGTTTTGTTTTGTTTTTTTTTTCACTATTTACATTGTAAAAATTATTTGATACACACATACACACACTTTCGTATATATGAGGGGATACTCAAAAGAAACTGGAATTTTGCAATATTATTTTATTCACTTAGATTTACATGTTTACACTTTTATCACCTTCAAAGTATTCTCCATTTGAAGCAATGCATCGGTCCAGGTGTGTTTTCCACTGTTTGAAGCAGTCTTGGAACTCTTGCCAAGTGATACCTTTTAACACCTCTGTCATTTTTTCTCTTCACCTCTTCTACATCTGCAAATACCATAGTTCTAGCTTTCATCACCAGTGATGACCTTCAAAAAAGGCCTGGATCAATTTCAAACTGTTCTTTCAGTCCACGATACGCATTTAGTCGTGACTGTTTTTGATCTTCTGTGAGCAAGAGAGGTAGAAAACTTTGCTGCAACTCTTTTCATTCACAATTCTTCATTCAAAGTTTGCTGGCAGGAGCTCCAGGACACACCAATCATATCAGCAAGTTCGTCAGTCATTCGGTGACAGTTGTCCAAGTTCAGTTCATGAATTTTCATTCATTCAGGAGGTCCATGGTCCTCAAGTGACAAGTGACCATTCTTAAAGCATGAAAACCACTCATAAACTTGTGTTTATATAAGGACCCAGAAATTGAAATACAAAATCTGTGGCATCTTAAAAAGAGGTATGATAAAAAGGGATGTCAGAAACATCTAGATAATATCCCAGGGTAACCATGTCTCAGATAAAACCAAAGGATTGTACTGACAAGTACTGCCCACATCCTTAGAAAAACCCTATCCATTCAAATGTCTGTGTTGTATTAAATGAAGATATTTTGCTACTTCCCCTCCCCGAACTTTCAGTCATACTGTAACATCTCTTATCCTTTATTCGCCCCAGGATGCTGGGTGTGTCTTAGCAAATGGCTGTAACAAACATGCAGGTTAAAAGTAAAAAATAATAATAGTAATGATAATAATAATATAGAATTTTCATTATACAATGCTTGTCTAATAGATATTTTAATTTTAATAATTTTCTTTCATTTTCTAGATTGTGCGAAGTCCTCGAGTGAAACATTGCCGCCTCTGTGTGACATGCTTCCAAAATATGGACCATCATTGCCTCTTTCTGCTGAAGTGTGTTGCGAAGAATAACCACACATTGTTTGTGTGGTTCCTTATTTGCTGTGCAGCCAGTCTGAGTTTCTTCCTCCTCACTGCATTGCTCTATTGTGTTAATGTTTACAAAGACTTCACCGTTCTTGAAACGGTTGTCATATTGATACGGAGCAACATCTGGATCTTGACCCTCTCCACCATGGATCTCTTCTCCCTCGCTTGGATTCTCACGTTGATCCGATTCCAGTTTATCATAGTCTCTCAAGGGAACACTACGTATTTCCAAAAATCTGACAGTGTTTTGACATCCACTGAAAAGCTGTTGAACATTGCATATTTCTTACAGGGAAAGCAACCTTTCGCGTCTGACCCCTTTGCAGCCTAATCCTACTCGAGATCATTCATACATTAAGTATTTTCATTTTACTAACGACGCATGCTCTCTCACACACACACTCACATAAACATTTACACACACACTCACACATACATATTTATTAAGTGCTACATCAAACATGTGACACAAACACAAATATATAGTGGTTCATAAAACACACTCACATTAAGTGTCATATACCACATGTGACCCATACACATACACACGCACGCACAACACAACACATATTAAATGCTACATAAGATGTGATTTTTCATATGCTAAGTGCTATATAAAACATATGACTCACATAGTTAAGTGCTATTGAGTGGTACATAAAAGATGTGGCACACATAAAATGCTACATGAGATATGCCACACACATTTATTAACTATTGCATGAGACATAACATACATATATATTAAATGGTGCATTCTACTTGTGACAGATATATTAAGTGCTACATGAGTCATGTGACACATTAAATATTACATGAGACATGATTTACACAATTGAGTGCTACATTAGACATGTAATATATATATACTGAGTGCTACATAAAACATGTGACATATATTAAGTGCTACATAAGATGTATGACATTCATATTAAGTGCTATATGAGACATGTTACATGCATATTAGGTGCTATATGACATGTGTTACACCTTGTCACCACTATTTTATCTATTTTCAGCTCCATTCTAGTCACTCCCATCTCTCTTCTATAGTGGGAGTAGTTGTGTAGTTCCTCTCCAGCAAGAAACTGTTTTATTCTGGCCCTTTTCTCATACTCTAGCTCCACCCCATCATCTCATTGCATAAAGCTACCTCCCTTTCTACAGCAGCTTCTCTCACTCAAAGGGTCTCTTAGTCTTGCAGGTTGCATGGTGACCTCACTAGTACTGGTACCATCACAAAAAAGGCACCCAGTGCATTCCGTAATGTGGTTGCCCTCAAGAAGAGCATCGAGCTGTGGAAACTATGACAAAGCAGATGGAGCATAAAGCAGTCTTCGGAACCCTTAGATTTTGTCAAACTCTCCAACTCATGCCAGCATAAAGCATGGACATTAAATGATGAGGATGATGATAATGGTGGAAAGGGGACATTTATATAAAAAAAAAAAGTATTGGGTGAAAGGGGGGTGCAAAGCTGTATAAGATTGAGAACCATTGATAATAGCAAATATACATACATTAATTTATACATATATACATACATAAATACAGCCATAATCAAACATACTTACATACATACATACATACATATATATATACATACATATATATATATATATATATATATATATATATATATATATATATCTATATATATATAGGGAAAATAACCAAGTTTCAAGAACTCATCGATGAAAATCCACTATCACATATAGAAAAATTAATATTTAAAAGCACAATAAATGAGTATAATATAAAGTAAAGTAAATATCATAAGATAAATATAATATAATATATTATATTTATCTTATGATATCTTACTTTACTTTATATTATACTCATTTATTGTGCTTTTAAATATTAATTTTTCTATATGTGATAGTGGATTTTCATCGATGAGTTCTTGAAACTTGGTTATTTTCCCTAAAACTATATATTTTATATATATTTTATCTATAAAGCTCAATTTAATTTTAATTTTTTATAAATTGATTTTAATTGAGTTTTTACCTGTAATTTGGATTTTGTCCCTAATATTATTATATATATATATATATATATATATATATATATATATATATATATATGTGTGTGTGTCTATATAACTACCTCTCCCTTAAAAAAAATCCTGCTGATTTTCTTTGTGTTAACTTCATCATCTTCAGGTCTCCTTTGGTGAAACATCCAGTCTGCAGTAAATCAAAATAAAATTGATCTACTGACCATGACTTGGTGGAAGTTTGTTCCATTTTATTTTGATATCTGTGCATCTTCTTATTCTTATTTTTCTCTTGAAGGGCAACTTTATCCTTATTGGATGATGGATAATTCACAGCATAACATCAACTTCATTATCACCATCAACATCAATATCTGTTTCTCATACATGTATACTTACAAACACAACATAATCATACTCACACATACAAACAACACACACATATATATACATACACATATATACATACACATACACACATATAAATATACATGCATACATATACATCTGTATATCTATACCTCAGTGTCATTGTTTGTTTCACAGAAAACAAAAAGGAACAAAAAAAATACACATCATTTTTGTGTGTGCTTCAAATATTTACATGATTTTCATCATTACAGCTCGTTATTTCTCATTACTTCTCATTAAACTTTTTTTTTATTTCGTTTTTCTCCTTTGTAAAAAAAAATGAAATGGAAAAAAAAATTCTGTAAAAAAATCTAGTAATGATTAGTATTGTTATTTTTTATTATTATTATTATTATTATCATTATTATTATTATTAATAATAATAATATATATATATAAAAATTTATTTTGTTTAATAATTCTGTCTCTAAGCTTATCCCATTTAGCTAAAACATTTTGTGATAATATGGTTTTCTTGGGGTTTATTTTTTTAATGTGGAAAGCTACTTTTTATGTGATGAGTAAAATTTGTTATTTTTATTGTCTGAAAGGAAAAGAAATGATATCGTCCATTGTTGTTAAGTTTTGTGTGTATGTGTGTGTGTGTGTGTGTTATTTTTTTCCCACATTGCTTTTTGCTATATTAAAAATACAGATGAGGACTTTTCATTCAAGTTTTTTTTATATTTTTTCATTTTTATTATTTACATTTTATTTTTTATTTCGGGTTTGGGAATTTCAATTTGAATAAACTGATATGGTTTTATCAATTGAAATTTTTGAAAATGACTATTCAGGAGGAAAAAAAAATTGGAAATTATTTAATAAAGTTTAAACTTGAATAAAATTCAGTGAAAAAAAAAATATCCTAAAGTTATTTTATCAACCATATATTTTATTAGAAAATTACTATTTGTAAATCTCACAACATGAGATATTCAGCAACAGTACTTTGGAGTAAAGATTGTCTGCCAACATAACATGGCAGTCCTGGCTTAGAAAGAATGTTACTGTAATTTAGCCCCAAGAGACATCATCTCCAGCTGGCTATACGACACGATCTGTGTCCTTATATTTTCAAACAAGGGAATCTAGCACCACCACCCCACTCAGCTCAAAACAATATCTGTGAAATCAAAGGGCGTGAAGCTACCACACGCCTTGACCCTTGCATGGAGCACAGTGACTGCTGCGATGGCCCATATGCATCAGTCTCAGTCTAATATTTGCATTGGTCGTGGTGCAAATATTGACTGAGACCGACATGTACGAGCCGTTGTAGCAGCCACTGTGTGCTGGTCGAGGCAAGCAACCACTGCACCTCCAATTCACTGATGACACTGTACTCATCACTGAAACAACAGAACATGCTGACAGAGCTGAATACTCAGTGCTTAGCAGTGGGGCTTAAAATGAACCATAAGAAAACAAAATATATGTGGAACATGTAGCACAAAGCCAAATAGAGGTGGGAAATAATGAAATCAAGGGGGTAAAGAAGTAACATCAGTGAATATGCACCAATATACGGATGCTGAAATCTCAAAAAGAATAAGGGTAGGATGGAAATCATTTAACTCAATGAAGGATGTGCTCTAAACAAAGTTATTTAATGCCATACATGCCAGACTCTTCAATAGCTCTGTCCTACATGCACTCTTGTATGCAAGTGAGACACAGGCTACCATGTAGAGGATAGAATATTGATTTTCTATGACACAAAAGGCCATGGAAAGAGCCATGTTAGGAATATCATTACAAAAGCACATTAAAAAAGATATAATTCAAGAATGGGGTAGAGTGAACGATGTGATTGCAGAGTACCAAAAATACAAGTTCCATCAGGTTAGACATTTCACTAGGTTCACAGATAACAAGTGGATCTGTGCAGTTGCTGAGTGGTACCTAAGAGATTGGAAAAGGCCACTCATAAGGCCTCCATGATGAAGGGAAGATGATTTAGCCAAGTAATTTGGGTCATGATGGAAAAGAATGGTAACGGCACAATCAAAACAGAATTGGAAATGCATTGTGTCCAGCTGTATATCACAGCATCTGATGGTCTGGACAATACTGTGATATATCTACATATATATATAGTTCAAATTTGCAGGAAACATATTACATTGTGTTTGTGTGTGGAGTATGTGTATATTTGTTACCATGTCTTCATATTCCATTTGAGCTGTTCCATTCTTGTTCCTTTACATATTTACATATGCTATCATAATCATTTAACATCCATATTCCATGTTGGCGTGGGTTAAGTGGTTTGACAGGAGCTGGCAAGCCATTTGAAATATTCAAAGATAGTGAACTCTTGGGTCTCTTTGCAGGACACACTTTCAACTGAAAGCTGTGATATTTGTCTCACTGAGAGCGGTAGTCTCGTTTGTTAATTGTCTACTACACTAATTTCTAACTTGTGAAGATATGAAAAACTGTTGCTTACAGATCAATGAATAGAACATTGATTGAAGATTAAACAAATATCACTGATTCAGATAAATGTTCTACATAACAAGCTGATGATTTCTGATAAAGTAAAATGATTGTTTGCCCCAGCAATTTACCAACTATTTGCTGGCACAGTGGAATTTGTCACTTTACTGCTCTTTATGACATTTTTATATATCTTTGGTAGGTGTGTGCAGCACTCACCTAGCACATACATATACACACACATATTATATATTACATTGTGTATATATATATATCCTTTACTTTTTACTTGTTCCAGTCAATGGCCTGTTGCTATGCTGTGGCTCACCTTGAAGGGGTCAGTCAAACAAATCAACCCAGTATCTAGTTTTTGAGAGCCTGGCATTCATTCTACCAATCACTTTTGCTGAACTGTTAAGTAACAGAGGATGTAAACAAACCAACACTAGTTCTCAAGTGATGGTGGGGGACAAACAAACACAAAGACACACATACATTTGCACATAGAATCAAGGGGACACTTGTGGAGAAATCTATGCCATATATAAATGTATCAAAGAGATGCAAGTTATACATAGCTGAAAGATCGCACATCCTTTTTAGATCCAAGAAGTCCACCAAACTACTTAATTCCAGATCCAAAATTTTTAGCAAATGCAAGCGCATAGACAAGTTTCTTTTCTTGAACTAGAGGACACCACCTGTTCCAGACTTTGGCCTCCTCTCTTTTATATTAATCTGCACCAGATGCATTAATTATGATTTCTTCAGACAAGCAAGACAATCTTGGTTTTCTTACTTTTGTTTTCTTTCTTCCCATACCACTTTTAGCATCAACTTTCTTTGTATTTTCCTTCCCATTTTTTCTCATGTTTTCTCATAGATTAGCATCCTGGTTTTTAAATAGATCTAACAGTATGCTCTGAGCTTGAAAGCTTGTTTGGAGGCACATGGCTTGTTATATAAATCTGTAGAAAACGACCGTGTGAACCAAGGAGATGGTGACGAATGGAACAGGCTCCTTTTAACGCGTCGCACGGTCGACACAAAATATATAATATAACATAAGGGAACTCACATGTGAAATGCAAGGAAAGAGAGTGACACAACCGTTAAAGATATATATAGAAGAGTAAGTTTATTTAGAGTAGTCAACTGTGTCTGCGTAAATGTGGCATAATAATAATAACACTATATATGACAGGCCATTGTGTGAACAAGAGTGTGTATACATAAATATGTGTATGTGTGTGAATGAGAAATACAGAGCATGAAAAAGAGTCTGTAACCTGGACAATAAGTGTCCTGAACACAAAAATAAGAAAGTACCAATTCATAGTTGAGTTACACAGTAGATAGAATGTCTGTACATAAGAGATTGTGGCCGAATAGCAAAGTTGAAGTGTCACATGTCGTGAGAAGAAGTTGAGGCTACGATGCTGCGACCGGTTACTTGAATACAGAAGATTCTCGCAGGTTGTTCTGGCTGTTATTTTCATGGTGGAAACAATCCACACAAACAGTGTTGAGAGGAACCGCGGTTACTGGCTTGTGTAAGTAGTGGCATCGTGTTGGCGCTGGCGATGAGACTGTAGTAAATAGTTGAACGGTGGTGTTGATGTCGTTGCTGGAAACTGTTGCTGGGTGGTCAACGACCAGACCTCAGAGAGGTCTGAAATCGTGACAAACTGGCGTGGATAAAGCATGCTATTTATAGGTAAAAAGGGGCTCCAGGAACATCAATTAACAGCGACACTTTAGTCTTCCGCTAAATAAAATTATACAACAAACCAGATTAATACATCATGGAGAATGCTGTCTGTAGAAAATCATACATAGTTGGCTTTTCAACTCAGTTGAACTTGGTTACATGTGCTTCAACAGGAACAAAAATAATATGACATAGCCTCTCTGAAAACAACTCTCTCCTCTCCATTAAAATGAGAAACATCTTGCTGTCTTTTGACAAAACGAGGTTCAGGCTGGTATCTAGAATTTACCACAATGCGATTGGATACGAGCTCTGTATCCCCACGTAAAGCTAGACCAATCCAAATGCTGAACTCAACCAAGTATTTCAACATCATATGACTGGTTGCATGTCCAATCATTAGAGACTTAGGTGTAGAACCATTTTTGGATTACTTAAGTCTAAACATGCAATTATGAAATTAGTCTTGCTACAGGTCTTTCCAGTATAGTATAGTCTTCTGATGCCAGCTTTGATTAAGATTAATCAACAAATGTTTTTACATATGGAAAAGGGTATTCAGAGAATTTTGGACAGTAATAGCGTCTCTAACAATGAGAATAATTATAATTAATTGCTATGCTGATGAGATGCAATAAGATTAGAACATCTGCACCTGGCTCATTGCCTACAAAAATTAGATTTTCTCTTAAGCAAATAAATTAATTTTGTGTAATTAATTCGTAATTTCTTTAAATAATCCACAACTATTTCAATACATAAACCCTTAACTTGTTGCATGAATACGTGTGTATAACTTCCCTCCTCTTTCTTTCTTTCTCTCTCTCTCCCTTTTTTTTCTCTCTCATTCTCTCTATTTCTCTGTGCAACTTCCTCTTCAGCATATCTCCCTACCCATAGCTCTGCATTACCAGAAGGAGAGAGAGAAAGAGAGATGATAGACGAAGGAGAAGATGGATGGGGAAGGTGGAGTAGCAGTAGAGAGTAAGGGAGATGATCAAAGGTGTAGTGGTGGTGGTGGCGGGAGGTTGTTATTGAAAAGGAGGCCGCTTACGTTATCGTCAGAGCGAAGCAGTACTCGATCGTCTGACTGCCAAGAAATGGCTGAAGATGAGGATAAAACACCATTATTGAAGGGTGCAGGGACATATGCTATTGATGATCCTCGTGATAAGATTAGATATTTATATGAAAGTGGTAATTTAGGCTATGTCAATGGCAACGACAATAGAATCAGCGCCAATAGGAGTCCACTGCCATCGTCATTGGCAGCTGACAAGATTGTTACCATCTTTGTGGTTACTTTTGATACGCGATCAGGTAAGTTGTGTTCATAACTATAGCCATACTGTATCGTACGATGCGTAATATATACAAACATACGCACATTATACCTCTCTCTTTATCTATCTATCTATCTATCTATCTATCTATCTATCCATCTATCTATCCATATATCTATACATACATACATACATACATGCATGCATACATACATGCTATATCGTTCTAAATGGACTTGACATTCTCGTACATAATTGTCTCGTAAATATAACTTACATACGTGTTTCATCATATTTCATTCATTATGCAATAATATACGCCCTCTTTACATACCATTCTATATTACTTCTATACACCATCTTATATATGCCTGACATATTATTCATACAACAGCTGTTGTACTACCTATCTTTCTATCTATATACGTACACACCATACAGCAAATCTGCTTGTATACATATACACTCACATTCATCATGCACACACGCATACCACAATTAGAGTCACGTACATTCCTGACATACTATAGACATTGTACAACGACATACAATGATATACACATCTACTCTATTTATTTATTTTATTTATGTTGTTGAAAAATATCATACACACACCTGTTGTACTATACACCTCGTTACAGCACAATGTAGAGTAATACTAATCTCAGAAGACAGCGCAGGAGTGGCTGTGTGGTAAGTAGATTGCTTACCAACCACATGGTTCCGGGTTCAGTCCCACTGCGTGGCATCTTGGGCTACTATAGCCTCGGGCCGACCAAAGCCTTGTGAGTGGATTTGGTAGACGGAAACTGAAAGAAGCCCGTCGCATGTATGTATATATATATATATATATATATATATATATATATATATATATATATAAAATGACAAATTAAATTTAAATGTTGAAGTGAATCTAACGGATTTTGTGTTATTTTAAATGGCTTATAAACACCTTCCACGCTGCAATTGTTTTCGTTCCAGCACACGATCTCAGATCAGGTCACTTGCTATGCAAGTGCATCTCCGTAATATATATATATATATATATATATATATATTTGTGTTGTATATGTTTGTGTGTCTGTGTTTGTCCCCCCCCCCCAACATCGCTTGACAACCGATGCTGGTGTGTTTATGTCCCCGTCACTTAGCGGTTCAGCAAAAGAGACCGATAGAATAAGTACTAGGCTTACAAAGACTAAGTCCCGGGGTCGATTTGCTCGACTAAAGGCGGTGCTCCAGCATGGCCGCAGTCAAATGACTGAAACAAATAAAAGAGTAAAGAGTACCAGGGCCGTCTTACCAGCGTTATAGGCTCCCGAGCAAATCAATACACTTGGCCCCACAGTATATATTTATTGACACCAGACCACAGTAATACATAGATCAGAACTGGGATCTCAGACCCGTGAGGCCCCTTTGGCCTCCTCAAGTGTGCCCATGCCTTAAGACAACACAGCACCGTACTTCTACAAACAATAATATGCACGCACTTGGTATACTATAAACATACGTGCCAGACATACTACATAAATACACACACTAGACATACTATATACCAGTGCATACAAAAATATACACACCCTTGGTATACTAATAACATTGTCATGTACAAACCAGTTACTGTAGCGTAGAGTGGTATGATGTACTACCAACACCATACCGCCCTACACACATTAATATATACACGCACCTTTTATATCATAGTGCCTGTTGATCGCAGTTCTTGGCAGAACAGGCATGATTTGAACTTACAACGCATAAATACCATAAAGCATCCTATTACTCCAACAGTCCTGCCATACCAAGAGATACAATAGCAACATACACCTGCTGTTACACTTTAAACTCTATGCACCGCATATACAGTAATCTGCACACCAGGCATGCTATACAACGATATACACACACCTGCTCATATACTATAGACTATTCAGTGCAAAATACTGTAATATGCACAGCTTACATACCAGAATACAAGATATACATACAGTAATCAACATACACGTCATACTATATACACTTGTTATATATATACACCATTTTCTTTTATAATCTTTTTTTGGTGGGTGGTCTGTGCCCATAGCCTTCACAAACCCTCAAAGAACAATAAGGTCAATGTGAGCATATATACTCAGGGAGGGAGGACTGGATGTAGAGGTTAGTAGAGGATTTGGGTTGGTGGAGGACACTATATGGGCGAGGAGAAGAGAAGAGGTGAATGAATCAGGAGAACCTGAGTGAAAATGACTCAAGACCTGCTAGCTTAGAGGAACAGAGGCTACTGTAGTAGCAGTAGAGAAAGCAGAGAGAGGAGACAGTATGTCTGAGGGAGCAGTACTGTATTGTTGATCTTGGATATGTGTGTGGGAGTAGTAGCAATATTTAGTGTGTGGAATCAGTACTGTACTGGGAGGGCCTCTAAGACGTATTTATGTGTATGTGTGTGTGTGTGTGGTAAAACCCATCCCAAATATAGCAGCTGTTTTCCATTATTGGTTGAAACTAGAATATATGTGCATATGTGTAACAGTACTATCTCAGATGTAGGAGCGGTATTCTATTGTGTGTCTAGTATGTCTATGTATGTACCAGTTATGTGATATGAGCAGTTGCCCCATCTTGCTGGAACCATGTGTGAGGTCTTCTTTGAACAGCCTTCACATTCCCCAGACTTGACTAGTCTGGAATTTTTCTTGTGGGGATACCTGAAAGAGAGGGTTTACGTCAACAAACCAGAGACCCTGGTGCAACTGAAGGAGAACATCAACAGAGAAATCAGAGAAGTGGTGTCTGAAACTCTTGAGGACGTTATGGTGCAAGTTTTGGAAAGAGCATGGATGTGCAAAGCTGAAAATGGCTGCCATTTAGGCAATGTCATTTGTCATATGTGATGTAGTGGTATTGCAAAATTTAACTTGTGCATATTAATTTCCATTATGTCCTTTATATTGTATCAAAATTTCATGCATTTATTTGTAAAGTTAAGGAAGTTATTGAAAACTGAAACCCATCAGAGACTTTTGGGACACCGTGTATATACTTTTAAGGTTGACAAACTGTCACCATAACAATATATATGGCAGGACAATGGATTGACAGAATCATTAGAGGATTGGAAAAATACTTTATTGTATTCCTTCCTACTCTTAATGTTTTTAGTTCAAATTGCACTCAGATCAACTTTCATCCTTTTGGAATGGGGGTTGATAAGTAAAAGTATAAGTCAAGTACTGGGGTTGAGGTATCGACTAACCTCCACCCCTCAAAACTGTTGGCCTGCTGCTTAAATTAGAAACAACATTTTGAATTCTGTTTCTTACAAATGCTTTATTATAGACGACATTGTCTTCTAACACTAAAAGATAAAGTCTGAAATGTTGCTACAAATTAAATGTTTTAGCAACAAAAACAAAACTTTCCATATATTTGACTAACAGGCAAAGCTATGAAAGTTTGCATTTTGCAGGTAATAGAGAGGGTACAATGAACTATTGTTATCTACAGTTTAGCATCCTCTCCCTACTGACTTCGTTTCCTCATAACTTTCTTAATAATGCTTATTTTTAATGACATTTTTTAGAGATACATTTTCAAATATGTAAATTACAATTATGCTGCTGAAGCTAAAAAACTGATTTTAATTCAGAAAGAAAAGAAGTCTATATTATTTTTAATCATTGAATAATTGGTTTAATTATATTATTTAATGGTATGATTCCAAGTCAGTGTCCTTGATACCAAGTCATAACTAGTTTCCTTAGATATCAAGGTTTTTTTAACAATCCTTGCTGTTCCTAATAGAATGCAATTCTTGTGGTTACATTGATCTCAACAAGGTAACTACCAAGTCTATCTATCTATCTGTCTATCTATCTGTCTATCTATCTGTCTATCTATCTGTCTATCTATCTGTCTATCTATCTGTCTGTCTATCTATCTATCTATCTATCTATCTATCTATCTATCTATCTGTCTATCTATCTATCTGTCTATCTATCTATCTATCTATCTATCTATCTATCTATCTATCTATCTATCTATCTGTCTGTCTGTCTGTCTGTCTGTCTGTCTATCTATCTCCATATTAAAAGATAGAAATTGATTCATCTCTTGAAGATCAGATTTATTGCTAATTAATTCATCATCATCATGATCATATAGCAGTGGTGATGATGATGATGTATCTATAAGTGGAGAGTGGGTAAGTGTACTTGGAGCTAGGCACTTGCTTTTGGAAACAGCCCAGGCACAGCAGAAGTGGTGAACTTCCTATCTCTGCAATACCATCAAACACAACAAGAAAGGTCAGCCACGTAATAATGATTTCAAATTTTGGCACAAGGCCAGCAATTTTGGGGGAAGAAGGTAAGTTGATTACATTGATCCTAGTACTCAACTGATACTTATTTTATCAACCTCGAAAGGATGAAAGGCAAAGTCAACCTCGGCAGAATTTGATCTCAGGACGTGAAGATGGATGAAATACCGCTAAGCATTTTGCCTGGCATGCTAACAATTCTGTCAGCTCACCACTTTTACTCAACCATATAATAATACCTTTACATTCTACTAAAGAAATAATACTGGGGAAAATAAATTTTTGTATCTTTTTTCTTTGCTAAATTCACTCATAGTTTATATATTCAGAATGATTGTAATCAGGAGAAAGAGGTCATGCTAAAAAAACAAACAAGGAAAACAGAGAATATCCTGTTCAGAATAGATAATTATTAGTTTGAAAATATCAAATAGCAATTAATTGACGACCAAGTCATGAACATATTATTGTTATTATTATCATCATCATTATTATTATTATTATTATTATTTGGTGGCGGCAGTGTTGTTGGTGCAACTTAGATGAATTAGCAAAAATATATAAAGCGAAGTCATCATCATCATTATTTAACGTTTGTCGGCCATGTTTGGAATATAGATATTGGGAAGAATCAATAAATTATCAAACTTTAATGCTACAATAATATCTGTCTGATTTATCAATATATAAAGCTAAATCATCAGTTTAACTTTTACTTTATTCAGCCATTGGACTACAGCTAGGCTGGGGCATAGCCTTGAAGGATTTAATCAAACAAATTGACTCCATTGCTTTATTTTTAAGTCTGGTACTTATTCTTTTGGTTTCTTTTACTGAACCGCTAGTTACTGGGATGTAATCAAACAAATACTGGTTGTCATATGGGGATGGGGGATAAACAAAAACTACATAGACACTCCACCACATATATGATAGGCTTCTACTTAGTTTCCATCTACCAAGTTCACTCACAAGGTATTGCTTGGCCCTGGGCTCTAGTAGAAGACACTTGCCCCAAGTATGTAGTACATATTACCATTTTGATTTGCTTAATATGTATTATGCGCTTACATTTGATGCCTCACTTCTGATCTAATGTATCCATTCTGTATTTAATATGATAACGTGTGATATGTGGGAGATTTGGCTGTTATTCATAGTAGCTTGAATGTTCATATAGAGGCTTCCAGTATTGTTTGTTAGTATCACTGTTGATGTGCCTTAGGTATTTTAAACCTGGTGGAGTTCAACCCTCTGTAGGTCTGATCATAGCTAATTTCTTCTGGAGAGAAAAGGAAACAGAAAGAAAGTAAAATAAAAGAGAGAGGGCGGGGGGAATTGACTTTAATACTGGACTGGTACTTTATTTTGCTGATCTCAAAAAGATGAAAAACAAAACTGATCTTGGTGGATTTGAATTCAGAGAAGGAGGAACTGTCTCTCATCCCTTCTTTGATATTTTATAATGTGGTGGAGATGAATGAAGTTTTGCTAATAAAATTGTCTGGCAGTGTGTGTAGTGAGGTGTATGGGTTGGTGTGTAGTAGCTTCATAATCTAAAAACCACTCTACATTATGTCACTGTGAAGTACCACTGAACAATAGAGAACAGTTACAATGATGCTTTTGTTTTTGGGGTTTTTTTCAAAACAGGAAGCAGACTTCTGAAGAATGTCAGAAGCACTTGTTCTGGAAACAATTTACTTCAGAAAAGAAGTGAAGCTGAAAGCGGCTTTCTCTTTGGGTTTGCAATAGAATTTAAAACCTGAATTCTGGTTTATTAAAATAGGATATTCTTTTATTCTTTATGTCATTGGACCGTGGTCATGCTGTGGTACTGTCGTTAAGTATTTTAATCAATTATATTGCCTCCTGCATCAGTATTTCAGTACTTGTTTTTTTTTTTTTAATGACTCATAAGAGAGACAAACAGCAAATTTGACCTTAGTGTAAAGGAATATAACTTGGATGAAAGTGATCTGATAAAGGGAAGCAGTTGTGAAGCTTTCTGTGTTTATGATCATGCCCCAGTGCTTGTACAACTTTATGGTCAGCTACACATCAATAAGCATTTGACTGGTAGAAAGTTCAAAGACCAGCTGAAGATCACTTGGAAGAAGTGTCACGTATATATTTCTGGAGTGGAAGACATTGCTATGTGCTGTTCAATCTGGCAGCCTTTTTGTTGGAGGAAGGTTGAAAATATTATAGTTGTAGATTTTAATCACTCTCTGGCTGTCAAATAGAAAGCTTTGGAAGTACTCATCACCTCAGAAGATGGGATGGATGACAAATGATCCTTTTAAAGTTTGATACTCTATGATGCTGCTGCTGCTGAAAACATTGGATCCAAAATGAAAATGAAGATTTATTTAGTAAGAATTCCAGTACAGTTGGCAGGCTCCTCAATAGTATTACAGTGTAAGGCTGGACAGTTCCTCATCATGCTCTCTAAAAAGCAGTGGTGAGCTCTTTGAAATGATTCTTAATCCACCCTTTATACCCTGGAAAATGAATGGTGAGTGTTTATGATCAAGAAAAGCTCAAGAAATTCAGATGCATACAGACAACCATAACATCCATAATATCTGTAACACAGTAACAGCAATCTGTGGTATCATTCAAATCATCAGATGGCACATCACTGCTAAGAGACCAATCAACAGTTGTGGCGTGCCGAGGAGAATAATATAGCTTGCTCTGAAACTAGTTTAAATCAGTGCATCCTGCAGTCTTGCAGGAATTTTGTGAAATGTCCACCAACTACTGTTGATGGCTTATTGACCTTTACTGAAGTTAGTAATGCCATGAGAATATTAACAAACAGGAAATCTGGACGAGACAACTCTAGTTGAGAACTTGGAGAGTGGTTACTATTGTATGAGTGGTTTATCATTACAATACAGATGTGTGGAATCAAGTGTATGCACTTCAGCATTAAAACGATGTTAACACTGTCGTCGTATACAAAAACAAGAGACACATTTCCAGGAGGAATATGACACTTCTATCCAAAAAAGCCAAATAATATTATAGATTATAGAAGGGAGAGAGAGAGAGAGAGAGATTAAACAGTGCATCAGTGAACCAGTGGTTGTAGTGTGTTGGTGAGGGAATCTTTGTCAGTTTGATGGCCTTTTGGGATGGGGCATGATCTCGGAAGTAGTGTGTGTAACAGCATCCTCATCCTAAATGTATCAAAATGAGTTACACTTAAGCTTTAGCTTTTGTATTTTACTTGTTTCAGTTATTGGACTGTGGCCATGCTAGAGCATCACCTTAAAGAGTGTAGGCAAACAAATTGATTCCAGTACTTATTTTTTTTAAAGTCTGGTACTTATTTTATCCTTTTACCCAACTACTAAGTTATGAGGATATAAACAAACCAACTCTAGTTGTCAAGTGGTGGTTGGGAACAAACACGAAGACATGCATATGCACACATGCATAAACACAGTGGGTTTCTTCAGCCTCTGTCTATCAAATTCATTCACAAAGTTTATTTTGTTCTAGGACTATAGTAGAAGACACTTGTTCAAGGTGTCACACAGTGAGACTGAATCTGGAACCATGTGGTTGGAAAGCAAACTTTTGACCACACAGCCATACATATGGAAGTTTAAAATTAATCTGGGTAGAAATATTTTCAAGCCTTGAAGAGGAAGCTTAGTCATCAGGATTCTTGCCACAACGCTTTATCCTACATTGTATCAGTTCATCTAGCTGCAGGAAATAGGTACCAGATTTTATATATATATATATATATATATATATATATATATATAATAATATTAGGGACAAAATCCAAAATTACAGGTAAAAACTCAATTAAAATCAATTTATAAAAAATTAAAATTAAATTGAGCTTTATAGATAAAATATATATAAAATATATAGTTACATGACACTGCTTCCCCCTTTCCCAGGCTACAGGCCCACACCCCCAACACCCATACTGTTAGGATTGGCACTCTCAACGTCGGCACGCTGAAAGGTAAATCTGGTGAAATTGTTGAGATGCTTGAACGGAGACGCGTAGATATGTGCTGCATCCAGGAAGTAAGATGGAGAGGAGGTTCTGCGAGGTTCCTCACAGGCAAAGAACACAGGTACAAGATTTTCTGGGCAGGGAACACTGACGGGGTCGGGGGCGTAGGAATACTTCTAGCGGAGAAATGGGTGGATAAGGTAATCAAGGTCGTTAGAGTAAGTGACAGAGTACTTAAGATTAGACTAGTGCTTCATCATAGATTAGCTACTGTCATCTCAGCCTATGCACCTCAACCGGGGCTACCAGATGGTCTGAAAGACCAATTCTATGACACCCTCTTGCAAACTACCTCGTCGATGAGTGACAGGGACCTTCTCTTTGTGGCTGGAGACTTCAATGGTCATGTCGGACGTCGTGCTGGAGGCTTTCATGGCATACATGGAGGCTATGGCTTCGGTTCCCGCAACGAGGAAGGAACCAGACTGCTGGAGTTCTGTGATGCAACCGATCTTATGGTCTGCAATACCAAGTTCAGGAAACCTGCCAGTCACCTAGTCACCTACCGCTCCGGCAGATACTCTAGCCAAATCGACTACATCCTTGCCAGAAATAGGGAAAGAGGGCGGCTTATAAATGCCAAAACCTACCCTGGCGAAGAATGTACCCCACAACATAGATTAGTAGTTAGCGACTTTGGGATCAAAGCAAAATGGGTGCCCAGAATTAGACCGGCTTGGAGGAGAAGGGTGTGGAAGCTTAAAGACCCTGCAAATGGACAGAGACTTAGAGACAAGTTACTTGAAGCATTTAACGAAATAGAAGGGGATATAGCATCATACAACGTGGAAGACAATTGGAGATTTCTGCGGGACAACCTGTTGAAAGCCACCGACCAGATTTGTGGGTGGTGTAAGGTCCCCTCCCGACCCAGAGTAATGTGGTGGTGGAACAAGGAGGTAGACAGGGCTATTAGACAAAAGAAACAGGCTTGGAAGAACGGTGGTAGCAGGGAATTGTACCAATGTGCCAGAAGGGAGGCTAGGCGACAGGTTTATTTAGCCAGAGGGGAAGCAGATAAGAAAAGATTTGCCAATGTTCTGCACCGTGAGGACCAAAGACTCGAGGTATTTCGTGTTGCAAGACAGTGTAGGAGAGAGAATAGTGATGTTGTAGGAGAGAAATGTGTTCGCATGGATGATGGTACGCTTGCACTAAATGAGGTTGCAAAGAAAGAGGTCTGGAGATGCCACTACGATAGATTGCTTAATAAAGAGAATGAATGGGAGGAAGAGAGCCTGCCGTATGTCGACCCAATAGAGGGACCAGCTATCCGAGTTGATAGTACCAGGGTAGATAAAGCAATTAAGAGTATGAAGACCGGGAAAGCCCCCGGCCCATCAGGAATCACTGCAGAGATGCTCAAAATATCTGGCAGTGTTGGCTATAGCCTAGTCACCCGTATTACGAACCAGGTGATACACGAAGGAGTCATACCCAATGACTGGTGTAGCAGCATCATAGTCAACTGCTACAAAGGTAAAGGTGACGCTTTAGATACAAATAATTACAGAGGCATCAAGCTGTTAGATCAGGTTATGAAAGTTACAGAGAGGGTCATAGCCCAACTAATTAGGGAGCGAATCAATTTAGATGAGATGCAGTTTGGGTTCGTGCCAGGTAAAAGCACCACTGATGCCTTATTTCTAGTGAGACAGCTGCAGGAGAAATACCTAGCTAAGGATAAACCTCTGTACCTGGCTTTCGTTGACATGGAGAAAGCCTTTGACAGGGTCCCCCGATCCCTTATCTGGTGGTCAATGAGGAAACTTGGGATAGAAGAATGGTTAGTGAGAGCTGTGCGAGCCATGTACAGAGATGCTGCCAGTAAGGTGAGGGTGGGAAATGAGTACAGCAATGAATTCCGGGTAGAGGTAGGGGTCCACCAAGGTTTCGTCCTCAGCCCCCTCTTATTTATCATAGTCCTCCAGGCAATCACAGAGGAGTTCAAGACAGGTTGCCCCTGGGAGCTCCTCTATGCTGATGACCTTGCCCTAATTGCGGAGTCACTATCAGAACTAGAGGAGAAGTTTCAGGTGTGGAAGCAAGGTCTAGAATTGAAGGACCTTAGAGTCAACCTAGCTAAAACCAAAATCCTAATAAGTAGGAAGGTAGATAAAACACAAACCCCTTCAGGTAGATGGCCCTGCTCAGTATGTAGAAAAGGAGTAGGTAGTAACTCTATAAGATGTACCCGGTGCAAGCTATGGACACATAAGAGGTGCAGCAACATCAAAGGCAGGTTAACTAGCAAGTTAGTTTTTGTTTGTGGCAGATGTTCAGGTGCAATAAAGACTGTAAACAAACAGGAAACAACTTCTATCTCATTCCAGGGTGAAAAACTAGAGGTAGTTGATAGCTTCCGCTATCTGGGCGACCAAGTTAGTAGTGGGGGTGGGTGCGCTGAAAGTGTAGCTGCTAGAATAAGAATAGCCTGGGCAAAGTTTAGAGAGCTCTTACCCCTGCTGGCGACAAAGGGACTCTCACTCAGAATAAAAGGCAGACTGTATGACGCATGCGTACGAACAGCCATGCTACATGGCAGTGAAACATGGGCTGTAACTGCTGAGGACATACGTAAGCTCGCAAGGAATGAAGCCAGTATGCTCCGTTGGATGTGTAATGTCAATGTGAATACCCGTCAGAGTGTAAGTATCTTGAGAGAAAAGCTGAACATTAGAAGCATCAGTTGTGGTGTGCAAGAGAGACGATTGCGCTGGTATGGACATGTGGTGAGAATGGATGAGGATAGCTGTGTGAAAAAGTGCCACACCCTAACAGTTGAGGGAACCCGTGGAAGAGGTAGGCCCAGGAAGACCTGGGCTGAGGTGGTGAGGCAAGACCTTCGTACATTGGGCCTCACTGAGGCGATGACTACTGACCGAGACCTTTGGAAATGTGCTGTGCGTGAGAAGACCCGGCAAGCCAAGTAAGATCGTTGCCAGTGCCCCTGGACTGGCTCTTGTGCGGGTGGCACATGAGATGCACCATTTTGAGCATGGCTGTTGCCAGTACCGCCTGACTGGCTCCCGTAGGATTTTTGAGTGAGATCGTTGCCAGTGCCCCTGGACTGGCTTGTGCGGGTGGCACATAAAAGACACCATTTCGAGTGTGGCCGTTTTCGTGCGGGTGACACGTAAAAGCACCCACTATACTCTCTGAGTGGTTGGCGTTAGGAAGGGCATCCAGCTGTAGAAACTCTGCCAAATTAGATTGGAGCCTGGTGTTGCCATCCGGTTTCACCAGTCCTCAGTCAAATCGTCCAACCCATGCTAGCATGGAAAGCGGACGTTAAACGATGATGATGATGATGATGATAGTTTTAGGGAAAATAACCAAGTTTCAAGAACTCATCGATGAAAATCCACTATCACATATAGAAAAATTTATAATTAAAAGTACAATAAATGAGTATAATATAAAGTAAAGTAAATATCATAAGATAAATATAATAAATATAATATATAATATATTACTTGTGCTAAATATAAAATCCTGATTAAATTACGTACCCAAACTATCCTCACTAATTTAACACAGCCAACCAAAAAAAAAAAAAAAAACTATTTGCATTGTTTTATACATTGATAATATGGTGTGGGGGAAATAAATATAATACATATATATATATATATATATATATATATATATATATATATCTGTGGCTGGATGACCTTCCTAATGCCAACCACTTTACAAAGTCGAGTACTTAACCGGTACTTTATTTTATTGACCCTGGAGGCATGTCAGGCAAAGTTGACCTCAGCAGGACTTGAACTCAGAATTGTAAATGGATGCAATCTAAATACTACAATATGCTATCTTGTTCCTTGCACTTCTGATTCTTCCAATTCACAACTATTACTTGTGCTAAATATAAAATCCTGATTAAATTACGTACCCAAACTATCTTCACTAATTTAACACAGCCAACCAAAAAAAAAAGAAAAAAACTATTTGCATTGTTTTATACATTGATAATATGGTGTGGGGGAAATAAATTTTCATCATTTCATTCATAACAATAAAGTGCATTGCATTGTAAATATAATCGTTTACAAAATATTGAATCACGTGCAGAAATGAAGAATCGGCTGGTTCTACCTAAATACAATGTCTGTTAGAAAAGCTTTTGTTATTTAATCAACAATTCTGTGTTTGCCAAATGTGTAATGTGGGGTGGTAGTGTTGGAGAAACAGATATGGTGGTGGTTTCTTTCTTTATCTTTTTTTTTTGTTTTTCTTTTTTTTTTTCAATCTTCAATATCTTCTTCATTCTTTAAGGTTGTTGTTTGTTGTTGTTTCTGCAAATGAATTCTTAGACCCAGCTAAATATAACTGACATCTGAGGAAGATATATTTATAAAACAGACAACTGAAATAATGTTAACAGGCATTGTTACCAGAAAGATCGTACAAGTGATGAATCCAAAGGCACAGTCTTCAGTGACGAACAAATAATGCTAATCAATAGATATAATAAAGTATATAATATAAACAAAGAACTAGCTAAATATAGCCAAACTGTTGAAGTGTAAAAGAAATTCTATAATGTATTTTTATTATTCTTGATAGCACTGGTAACAGGAGAATGCCTGTCTGTCTGTCTCTGTCACTCTCACTCTCTCTCTCTCTCTCTCTCTCTCTCTCTCTCTCTCTGGTGGGTTATCCAATATCTTATTGATTTTGTCACACACGCACACACATAATAAAAAATACATGTGTGTATGCATATATCTAAATATGGGAGGGTCTCATATTTAATTTAAAGACTTTAAAATTTTCTATAATGTTCAGATGGTGCTTTTTATGTGCCACCAGCACAGGAGCCAGTCAAGCGGCCCTGGCATTGATCATGTTTGGATAGTGCTTTTTACATGCCACTGGCATGGGAGCCAGTCAGGAGGCATTGGCCTCAACAACGTTTGGATGGTGCTTTTTATGTGCCACTGGCACAGGAGCCAGTCAGGCAGACCTGGCATCGACTCCCAGATAAGGGAATGGGGGACCCTGTCAAAGGTTTTCTCCAAGTCAATAAAAGCCAAGTACAGAGGTTTATCTTTGGCTAGATAGTTACCTTACCAGAAATATAGCATCAGTGGTGCTTCTGCTTGGCACAAAATCTAAATGCATCTCATTTAGGCTAACTCTCTCCCTAATTAGTTGGGCTATGACCCTCTCTGTAACTTTCATCACCTGATCCAACAATTTGATACCCCTGTAGTTATTCCTGTCTAAAGCATCACCTTTACCTTTGTAGCAGTTGACTATGGTGCTGCTACATCAGTCATTGGGTATGACTCTTTCATGAACTACCTGATTTACGATGCAGGTGACAAGACTATAACCCACGCCACCCGATATTTTGAGCATCTCAGTGGTGATTCCTGGTGGGCCAGGTGCTTTCTTTGTCTTCATATCCTTAATTGCTTTATCTACCAGGGTACTGTCAATTCAGGTCGCTGGTCCCTCAATTGGGTCAACCTGTAGCAGACTCTCTTCCTCCCACTCATTCTCCACATTCAGCAGTCTTTCATAATGGCATCTCCAAGCCTCTTACTTTGCAGAATCATTAAACACAAGGGCACCATCATCCATGCAGACACATTTCTCTCCTATGACATCACGGTTTTCTCTCACACACTTTTCTGCTACTCCCTTGGCTATATATACCTGTCTCCTAGCTTCCCTTTTGGCTATCTGATACAGTACCCTGCTACCTCCACTCTTCCAGGCTTGTTTCTTAGCTCTAATGGCTCTGTCTACAGTATTGTTCCGCCACCATGTTACCTTAGGTCTGGAAGAGATTTTGCACCAGCCACAGACCAAATCTGTAGCACTCAGCAAGCTGTCTTGCAGGAATTCCCAGCTGCCTTCTATGTCACAGGACTGTAGCTCCTCCCTCTCATCAAATTTCTTGGTAAGGATATCCTTAAATTTCTGACCATGTGAAAGGATTTAGGGATACCCTTACTGAGAAATTTGATGAGAGGGCTACAGTCCTATCCACAAAAGATATAAGCATCAACAAACCAATAAATTGATCCAGTAATGGATTGTAGATATCTGGAATAACTTAGTCAAAAGTTTGTACCATATTCTTCACTTTTTTTTTTATTCAGTTTTCATCCTAGAAACATTATACTGTATATATGATACAGTAAGGATATATTTTAAGTTTGCTATTAAATATCAAATAGGCCCTGGTTTAGAAATGTATTAATTTGAATCTGCTAAATACAATTTTGTCCTTAACATAGTTTATTTTATATTTTAAGTGTATACTTAGACTCTCTTCACAAAACCATAAAATCCAGAAATTCAGAACACTTCTGGTCCTAAGCTTGCTAGATATTTGTTCCAGGACTGTAATATGTATGTGTGTGTTTGGGTTTGTATGTGTCTGTGTAAACATATCTAACCAACCACATGTGTATATGCAAATACAGTAGAGGGTGTAGTATTGACAATGGTAGTCTTTTAAGTGATGACAATAGTGGTGATGTTGATATAAGATTTCATCAATGATGACTGAGATTTCTCGGGGGGGTGGGGGGGGTGGCAGGGAAGAAACAGGATATTAAAAAAAAGAGTAAAAACAAACAAATGCAATAAATAATAGATTAATGTATTTACTTATTGTATTTCTTTACTCATACAAAATTTAGCCATCATTCCAATGCTAATATTTCTTCTGTTTTTTCCTTCTGAAAGTTCAGTAGTTTTAGAGAAATGATAGTCTCTTTGTAATGTGCAACTAAGACCTCTTTTTGATGATGGTTATTTGTTGAACTCCAGTAACTGAAAAGCTGTATTTGCAGTTATAGCTGTGTAGTTAAGAGATTTATTTCCTAATCACATAATATTAGGTTCAGTCCCACTGCATAATACCTTGAGCAAATATCTTCTATAACTCCAAACCATCCCAAAACCTCGTGAATGGATTTGAAATTGGGTTTGTAGTCATGATCAACTTTGGAACCGTGTAGGCAGAAGTGCGCTTGCATTGTGTGAATATCAGCTAATGTTCTTAATGAGCATCATGCAACCTCTGATTTGTCAAATCATGTCAAACCATCCACACATAACAATTTCAGAAAAGTCTGTTCCCTCTTCTCTACAACTTAGTGAACTGGGGGCTATGTAGAATTAATCGTATTGTAATAATACAGGGATTTTGATTAATATGTATATATATATTGTATTTATTCATTAACTAGGAAATTTCAAATAGCATTGATGTGGCAGTAGGAATACAGAATTTTTAGTCCAAAGACCCAACAAAATTTGACTATGGTGGTGCCGATGACAAATTTCTTGTTTTTATTTATGTATTTGTTTGTTTAACTTTTTTTTTTTAGTGTTTTGGAATATATTTTTTCACTTCTTGTAGGTAACATGATTGAATGGTGTCTTCCTGAAGAAAGCGATTTAGATGGTGTTGAATTTAAGGCTATGGCCAGTGGATCCCATACTTTAATGAGAGATTTTGTGTAAGTGTTAAACTTCATTCTTCCTCTGTCTTGTTGTAATCTGTTCTTTCAGTGTTGGCATACAGTCTTCACTTCTTAAATAATAAATTAGCACCAGTAACGCTTAAAGATTAATTCTGAGATGGACAGGCATCCAGTGCAGTGTAGAATCTTGTACTTTCAGCCAAATGTCTTGAAGAGTTTAGTCAAACAAATAACCCCTAGTACTTATTTTCAAAGTCTAATTCTTATTCTGTTGGTCTCTTTTGCTGAACTGCTAAGTTATGGAGTCATAAACAAATCAACATCAGTTGTCAAGCAATGGTGGGGAGGGGACAAAGACAAACACACCCTCACACACATATACAAATTCACTCACAAGACATTGATTGGTTGGTCTGGAGATATAGTAGAAGATAATTGCTGAAGATGCCATGCATTGGGACTGAACCCAAAACCACATGGCTGCAAAGTAGGCTTCTTAACCACATAGCCATGCCTGCGCCTAATATCTCTGGATTATTCTTTATTTAACATAGGATGAAAGCAAATATATGTGTGAGTGTGTGTGTGTATTCAGTAAAGCATTACTAAAGCGTTACTATATTGGACAATGTAGTACCTGTTATAAAAAGAAGATAGTATGGTCACAGATGGATTACCTTTCACTATAGGTCTGTTGTTTTAGGCCTGAATTAAGGCTAAACAACAAATAATTGCATACCTCAAGATATCATGCACAGATGCCAGTCTGTCACAAATGGTAATTCCAAAAAACCTGTTACCTATTTTGTACAGCTAAGTGAACTGAGGCATGTAGAATCAATGTGCTGTGTAAATGTACAATGTTTCATTATTATGTGTTGCCTATAGATTTTTTACTCTCTTCCATTACAAATTTTGTGTTATACAAGCCAATGTTAAAGCTATTTATTTAAAACACTGGTTGATATTTTATAAAATAACTTCTCGTCTATTTTTATCCAAAAGCAAATATATAGGAGATCAAACACATATATTTTTTAAAAATTCATTTGATTTTTTTGCCCAGCATTTTATTGTAAGCTACACTGGTGACTATAGACCCTTTTTCCAGGTAAATGTCCAGTATAGACTCTTTTCTATCCCAAAAAATGGTGAGCATCACCTTTTCTGCAGAAAGTTGAGTCTTGAATTTCTTTCTTCCACTCATACATACTTCTATGTGGTAGAGCACTGTCCTTGTATTGTACTGAAAGCCTGCAATAAATTTTAACCCCTGACACATCTCCAGATGAGAAATCAGATCACTGATCTATTCTTCCTTGGTGCACCCTGACAGTGGAGTGATTAAGGTCAAACCTCAGTTACACAACCTCAAAAGTACCACCTTTTAGTACATGAGTGCTGAAGGCAGTGGGAGCCAGCCTAAAGAAACTCTCAGCAAAAATGCGAATAATTTTTGACTTACCTTCAAATTTATGATTATGTAGTGTCAGTATGACTGATATATTTAATGTAAATATGGCATTGGTTGTATGACAGATGTAGTTGTAGTTGTAATTGTATGATATTTACTTAACTATACTCTCTTTTTCTCTCTCATTCCACTTCTTTCTTGTGCCATGCCTACAAGCAGCAGTGATCATGGACCTATGTGCCAAAGGCTGATGATTTGTGATTTTTCTTGGGAAAGATTTTCATTACCTTCTACTTGTTTATTTACAATTTATTCTGCTAGTCTCCTGCTTTCTCAAGCTTACCCTCGAACCCACTAAACACAGGGCCTATTAACCCTTAAGCAGGAAAATAGTTTATGTGACATCAGAATATGTTTACACATTGTTGGGCCTGGGTGTTACATACCTTGAGAACCAGTCCTCATCCAAGTCCTGTATGCCTTAGCAACAGGACCATCTTCTGGGACCCTTGGCACATACTACCGTTTTGGGTGAGAGTGAATCTGGGAGTTGTCATCAACATCATCATCTAACGTTCGTTTTTCATGCTGGCATGGGTTGGATGGCTTGACAGGGGCCACACCAGATTCCATAGTCTGTTTTGACTTGATTTCTACAACTGGATGCCAACCACCTTGCGGAGTGTATTTGGTACTTTTTACTTGACACCAATCACCAGTGCTTTTTACATGGCACCAGCACCAGTGCTTTTTACATGACATCTGTACCTGCACCAATGCATATGTGGCACCTTAACAATGACTAAGGAGTAACTCTATACCATTCAAAACTCCTGAACTCTTGAGGTAGAGCCTCAACACTGGATGCAGTTTAATGTCTTGCTCAGGACAACTTGACTACACACTTCACTACCACCAGCCAAAAATCGAAGTCTCATGCCTATAGTCAGAAATGATCATTATCTTTATTGTTGTTGTTAATGTAATTATTCTTTCTTTACAGGTACTTTAGGAAAGATTCCCTTTATGGCCTGGCATGTTTTGAGAACATGCCAGTAGAAAGTGAGATTGAACGTGGTGCCAGAATGAAATCAGTAGGAATTCTATCTCCCACCTATACTTCCCTCTACAGACACATGCAGTTCCTTGAATCCCAAGTGCGGTAAGTCCTGTTTTATTTTGTTTTTTGTTTTATATTGAAAAGTAAACAAGATTTATAGGGGCATAAATACAATTCAGCACTTCCACTCGGTGCCAAAATAGGATATGCCAGAAATGAGCTTGCACGCATCCAGGGCAAGTGCAGCAGAACGGAGGACAAGGTGACCCACACTACACGCTTCCTAACCTCTCAACTCCTTTAACCTCTCAACTCCTTTAACCTCTCAACTCCTTTAACCTCTCAACTCCTTTAACCTTTCAACTCCTTTAACCTCTCAACTCCTAGTACAAGGCTTCCTCTCTTAATACTACATCCCCACACATTTGAGAAGGTCTTGTCTTGCAAGTCACTTGTGCTGGTACCATGTAAAAAACACCCAGTACACTCTGGGAAATGTGGTTGGTGTTAAGAGCATCCAGATGTAGTTCTGAGGCTTGACAGTTCCTGTCAACCCATTCAACTTATGTCGGTATGGAATACAAATGTTAAATGCCGACAATGACGTTGACAATGATGATGATGATCAATGGTGTCATAAGATGGATGCAATATTGGAACTGCTTGCTGATAGTTCATGAGTCCATATATGTAGCAGGCATTTCAGTATGTTCCGAGACAAAACCCTGTACACTTGGGAATAGATCAGTCCCCTATCCAGGGAAGAGATTCAGTTGTCTCTCATTTGTCCTTCAGTACTTAGCAGAGACATTTACTTACATATTTAATAATTTTGTTGTTTATAATAAAACAGATTATTTCAAATAAATGTTTGTTTCATTTTGTTTACTATAATCTTGATATGCTTATTTACTTCATTATTATTGTTATTATCATTATTTTGTTGAATGATATTTTCTATAAATTCTCATTATACTTTTTGGAATGGCCTCAATTATCCTCTGGCTTTTCTTCAAGTATTGTTGCAACAGTTTCTTTGCCATTGGCTGATTGATAAAAAAAAAAGAATTGATGTAAATAGCATCTAACAAAGTTAATGTGTGTGTTTATATATTGCCCTTTTTGTTGTGATAACTTGCTGATATGGCAGGGTCTCTCCTTGCTAGTTCATGTGAGGGCACTTCCTGCTGATCCATGATAGTCTCTTTTTGTCTGTTCATGTTAAGTTTTCTTTTTGCTAGTTCTAATTATGTATGGTCTCTGCCCCTGGTCCATGTTAGGGGTTCTGCTTGCCAGTTCATATTAGAGTCTCTCCCTGCTAGTTAATGTGAGGGCTTCTCTGATGGGTCATGTTAGGTTCTCTGTTTGATAGTCTATATTAAGATCTCTACACAGTGGTTCATGGTAAGGTCTCTCCCTGTTTCTATTTGATGGGAGTCTTCTCATGTTGTTTACATGATGGGGATCTCTCCCTGTTAGTACATGATAGGAGTTCTCCATGTTGGTATGTGATAGTCTCTTCCTTTTAGTCCATGATACAATCCCTCTCCTTTGGTACATGATGGGGTCTCTTTCTGTTGATACATAATGGTGAGGATCTTTCCATATTTGCACATGATGGGATCTTGAAATGGCCCTTCCTTGTTGGTATATGACACAAGGTATCTCTGTTGAGTCAGGATTGAGTTCTTGATTTTGTTCATGCTAAAGACTTTTAACTCTCACTGGCACAGCCCACCTCGCTATAATTAATTGCATGAGGGGGTACAGATACATCATTATGGAATAGGAAGTAATTCTTTAAATTTCTTTTTTGGAACAAGGCTAAGACACATATCTACCTACCTATCTGTCTGTCTATCTCATACATACATACATACATACACACGCACATACATCTCATAAGTATCAAAAGGTGGATGTAATAAGTTAAAGCACTTGAGGATGGTGCCCCAACATGGCCACAATCTGAAACCAGTAAAAAACTGATAAAAGAATACTCAAAAGAACCACTTATGTTTTGATCGTTGTTTCCCCTGTTAATTAATAAATCACCAACTTTAAATTGTCTATTTTATCCCAATTCCAGGCATCAGCTTCAAACGCCAGGCAAATATGATCAACTGCAAGCTTTTTACAACGATAAGAAAGGTGTACTTCCTTCTCGAAATGAAAATTCCAGTGGCGCTATTGTTTCTGATCTGGAGGTGTGTTCAATGTCACCAGCTCCTCAGCAACCCTGGTCAACAACCTCATCTACACCCAGTCGAGAATTCTTGCCTGAAATGAAGGTCAGTCCATTGAATACACTGCTCCAATCTGTTTTACTCGTGCAACTTGTTTTAAATTTCTACATTTATTGACTCAGTCATAACTGCATGGTTGAGAAGCTTGATTTGCAACCATGTTGTTTCAGGTTCAATCCTACTGCATGGCATCTTGAGCAAGTGTTTTTATTATAGCTCCTGGCTGACCAAAGCTTTGTCAATGAATTTGTTAAATGGAAACTGTATGGAAGCCCATCATGTGTGTGTGTGTGTGTATATATATCCTAGGCTTACCAAAGTTTTGTGAGTGGATTTGGTAGATGGAAACTGAAAGAAGCCTGTCATACATATGTGTGTGTGTCTGTACATGTATGTGTTTGTGTGTGTGAGCATGTGTGTGTACCTTTGTACATCCAGCTGTAGAAAATCTACCTCAACAAATTCTGTCTGACCCATGCAAGTGGGAAAAATGGACATTAAGTGATGATGGTGATGTTTTTTTATCTAAATTTTCTCCATTTTCTTCTTTTTTTCCATCCATTTCCAGATTACCCATCCTGCTGGTTGTTTCTCTCAGTTTATTAAATTCTTTGGAGAAAATATATTTATTCTCTGGAAATACACTCTCCTACAGAAGAGGATATTATTTTTTTCTCCCCCTCCAATTGGTGTTGTTTGCTATAGAGGTAAGACACTCATTTCAATACATCTTTCGTTTTACTTCTTTACCTTATGTCTCCTTACAGCTAGATAGACTGGACTGTTGATAGGTAAATATTGTAATTGTAGACAGTATGTATAACTATATCATATGGTACCTCCTTACAGCTTATTAACTGTTATGTGTCTTGATCATGGGCATAATTCAGTTAATTATAACACACTGTGGTGTGTTATTACCTAATTATGACTAGGTAGACTGCAGTGTTGTCAGTGAAGTGTCTTGGTCAAGGACATAGTACAGTGAACTATTCCATTTTGTGGTACATATAGCTAGGTAGACTTGACTGTTGTGAGTTCAAATTCCACTAAGGTCAACTTTACCTTTCATCCTTTTGGAGTCAATAAAATAAGTACCAGTTGAGTGCTGGGGTTGATGTAATTGACTTCACCCTTTTCCTAAAATTGCTAGCCTTGTGCTAAAATCTGAAATTAATATTTGTCTTCTTTTCAGTGTATTGTGCTTGTTGCCTTGGTAACCATGATATGAGGGGACTTGTGAATCGAGAGCTGATTCCTCGTTTCTATGTAAATATTGCTGATATTGAAACTTTAGAAACTGAAGTTGCATATATTGCATGTAAGTGTGATAATGAATTTATTTCATCAGTCTGTTACATTTATTTTATATCATTGAAATATCTTTTAATCATTTAACTGACTCGTGAATATTACCTGTATCCAGGCTCAGTCCCTTGCAAACCATGGAGTTTTCCCAACTCAATATTATATTATCTTCTTGTCAGGTACAACAGAGAAGATATTTGAAAGTAAAACCCACCTGTATGATGTTTATGTAAATAATCAAAACGTAACAACCAACTCTCCAGTTTTGAAGGAACTGCTCAAAGTTAGTGATGGGGATCGTGATAAATTTACCAAATTGAACAATCAGAGGTCAGTTAATTAGTGTTGAACAGCCAACTTTGTTATTGTTATTCTTTTCATCATTTCCAAAATTGTCACTGAGAGAGTGGTCCCTGTATGGTCAGCCAACCTTCTAGATATTGCTGCTATATTTCCCACATATCACTACTGTAATGCCTTTCACTGTAGCCCTGCTAGATCTGGTCTAAGGCTAAACAGTAAAGCCAACAAATTGTGCTGGTACTGTTTGGCAGAACCATTTGAACATCAGGCATTTTTTCCAGTCTTGTACATTCTGAATTCAAATCCTGCTTAGGTACTGAGGTCGATTCATTTGACTAAAAATTCTTCAAGGTGCCCCAGCATGGTTGCAGTCTAATGACTGAATCAAGTAAAAGATAAAAGATAATCATTTCCTTTCACCTCTCTGGGGTCAATAAAATATAGTACCAGTCACGTACTGGGATCAGTGTTATTGAGTATTAAAACTGACCTTTTTGTACCTAAATTAAAAAACAATTATTGTTAGGTCTAGAATTGTGATGGTCAGTTGAGGATAATATGATGATGGTGAAGATGGCAGTAATGATGATAGTGGTGGCAGTAGCAGCGGCAGTGGTGATGATGGTGAAGGAGAAGACCAGTGATGACAGCGATGACAGTGGTATTTTTTTGGCTTGATCAGAGAATGATGATAGAAAAGTCAGGAAAGAGAACATTGCTGGAGAATCATTTTTGTGAAGGAATGAGAATCAAATATTTACGGCATTGTTGATTATATAGTCTTGAAAATATAGACGCATATGTACACACTCACACACACACCTGTGTGTGTGTGTGTGAGCAGGAACATATCTACATGTATGTATAAATGCCCATTGATATATGTATGTGTGTTCACTTGAGTATAAATGTATATGTATGCTCACAGACAAACATATGTAAGTAAGCAAAAAATGTGTATGTTTGCATCTGTGCATGTGCAATCACAAGTCAGTGGTAGCAGCTGTCTGTTGTAGGTCCATGTTGATTGTTCTGTTCAGAAATCATCTCTGGCAAGCTTGCATGTGGGCTACAAGACCTGTTCTTGACCTGCAGCAGCGATGACATCAGCACCAGGTGAAGTTATTTGACCCAACAAAGAAGTGACACCTCTCATATCCTCTTTTGTATTCTTTCTGTTGCTTCTCCTCATTGGCTAGAATCACAAGCTTCAGCAATCTGTACCATTCATTATGCTGCAGGGCCTTTAGGTATCTGTGGAGTTGCTGGAATTCTTCTTATGTCTCTTCAGCACATCCTTGTATCACGGCTTCTGACCACCACAGTGGTATCACATGTAGACATTGTCTGTTTGTCTGTCCGTCCCTCCGTCCACCATTCCATCCGTATGCTTGTTTGTCTGTCTGTCTGTCTGTTCATTGTGAAGCCTGATGCATAACCAAGGTTTGAGCTTAGTAGTAGGTCCCACACTTGACTCCTATATCCACTGCTGTATGATGCGGAGCATCAAACTATGGGATAGGTTTCTCTGCAGAATATGAGCCATATAATAGCTTGAATTAACAAGATTATATAATGTTTCAATAACTAGTCATGATGAAAGATGTATGTTTTATGTAACATAAAATACTATATATATTTTCTGTATTTTATTAATGTTATATATATATATATATATATATATATATTTACGTGTATGTATGTATGTGTGTGTGTGTGTATACACACATTTCATTTTTGTATCTGGTTTGCAAGATTCCTTGTGTGAATTTGTGTGTTGAAACAAATTTTGTTGTGGCTGGGGAGAATCATAATGCCTTAATACACCAGTTCAATTTCTACTCATTTATTTATTCCTTCTATTTAAGGCTGCCCTCACAATTTTCTGTCCAGAAGGATTTTCAACCCAATGTTTACATGCTAATCTTTAAAGCTGTATGTGATGTGCTTCAAGAACAAATATAAAAAAAAAAAATTGAAAAACGTTTATGTTTACTCAGAAGTTTATAAAATTCTTATGATGTCAACACACACGTAATAATTATAAGTGTTTTTGTTTTCTCCTATAGATCTGCACATTTATTTTCTGTAGAAGAACTTGGGGAGCAGTCAATGGATGAAGAAGAATTGTTTACAACGTATGTAGAATGTCTATTTTTGTTCTTGTTTTTACCACAATTATTTGATTTGCTCTAATGTAGTGTGTGTATATGTTTGTGTGTTCTTAGATTCTTGGGTTCTTGTACTGGTTTCCAGCATGGAAAACGGACGTTAAATGATGATGAGGATGATGATGAAAAAGACCAGTAGAATAAGTACTACATTTAAAAAAAAGTCCTGGAATTGATTTGTTCAACTAAAACCTTTCAAGTTGGTGCCCTAGCATTGTCACAATCAAATGACTGAAACAAAAGATAAAAGAATATATAAAAGACAGGCTTCTACACAGTTTCCATCTACCAAATTCACTCACAAGGCATTGGTCAGTCTAGGGATAAAGTAGAAAACACATACCCAATGTATTGTACAGTGGGACTGAACCTGAAGTCACACGTTGCCAAAGCGAAGACAGTGAAGGTGGTAAGATTTTAGGGAGATTTGTCAGCTAGTTCAATCATATGGTCATAGTGTTATATAACCTTATTTATCATCATTGTTTATGTTGTCTTTGTTGTGATGTACTGTAGTGACCTACCCTAACTCACAACATATTCTGCTGTTATTCTCTAATAAAGCCATTTTGTTCTGTCTACTAAAACCCAATGTCAAAGAATGTGTTTGCTGCCATAGTAACAGCCTCTTATCAGCCAACTGCCTCATAGCTTTTATTATTTCTTGTATTCCCTTAGCACTTCTATCATAGTTCTATTATTATTATCATTGTTATTTTTATTATTCTTTTGTTTCATTCCATCATATATTCCATATTTATCTTATTGATTATCTTCCTGATTAAGAAAGAAATAGTAGTAAACGAAACACATGGTAGGTGCTGGGTGGGTGTTGTTATGGTGGTGGGTATGACTGGGTGTGGAGGGATGAACAGATGATGTGGTGGGGGAGTGAAGTAGTGTCAGTCAGTCAGTGTTGACAAAATAAAATTACCTATATATACACATACGCACACACACATATGCAAATATACATATATATGTGTAAATATGTGTATACATCCTTCATCAATCATATATATTTATGTGTGTATTTGTGTTTATATATATATATATATATATATATATATATATATATATATATAGTTCTGGAAAGACTGCTTATCCTCCACTTCTAGTCAGCAAACATTGATTTTTTTGTTTTTTTGTTTTGCATTACCCCTTTACTATATATCTTTTGTCCTCCCTTGCCTCCCACATAGAAAAGGGGAGTAGTATCAGCTGACTACTACCACTACTACTACTACTACTACTACTACTACTACTACAAAAGCTTTTCTTCATTTGTGCATATTTCTTTTATGTTTTTACCTTGTTTTAAATATACAACTAATGAGGTGTATAGAGCGGTAGAACTTGTACTTTTATTTTACATGCTACACTGATGTATGTATGTATGTATGTATGAATGGATGGATTTGTTTATGTGATGTGTGTCTGTGAGTGTGTATGGATGAGTGGTAGGTGTGTTTGATTTTGTTCATCTCTGTTAGTTTCAGAGATCATTAATTAATTTTCTAGTGAATCAATTAAAACTCATCTACACGGAGCTAGAGTATTGATTGATCAGCCAGAAGTCCAACGGTGGATATATTGAAGTAGATTGTTGGGTGATACTGATGTAATTAACTGTAATTAAAACTGGGGCTTTCATTGCAATTTCTAGTAATATGTGAGATTCACTTAAGTATATATATCTATATATACCTCAGCTTTCATGCGTCAGATTCAGCCATTAAAAGGCATCTCTTTCCCTTTCTCTTCTTCTCCTATCTCCTTTTTGTCTTCTACTTCCTTCTGGACAGGAATGCTGTGCTTTAAAGTTTTTCTCAAGAAAGATTTCAACTGAACTGGCATACAACCAAATCAGATTATTGTCTTTTTTTTTTTATCGTTTACTTGTTTCAGTCATTGGACTGTGGCACAGCTAGGGCACCACCTTGAAGTGTAATGTTGCTTTCAAATTTTGGCACATGGTCAGCAATTTTGGGGGAAGGGGTCAGTCGATTACATCGCCCCCAGTGATCAACTAGTACTAGGATAAAAGGTAGTTAACTTCAGTGAAATTTGAACTCAGAACATAAAGATGGATGAAACGCCACTGAGTATTTTCCCCAGTGTGCTAACAATTCTGCCAGCTCACTGCCTTAGTAATGTAATATTGACTACAGTTATGTAAGTCTTCAGTGTATTTGAGCTTAATTACTAATTTCTGGTGACAAATTCTTAAATCTATTCATTTATTTATATATTTATTATTTCTATTTTTTAGGTTTTTTTGTGAACAAAACAATCGTTTGTTCCAAACCTTGTTAGATGTTTCATCGTCGCAGGATCGACAGTTGACATCTGACCACATGAAATTAATGGGACTTGACCCTATTGGTGATCGTATCTTCCTCATGGAACTTGTTGAACATTATGGTATTGATGTTGTTCTTATGGTTGATAATCCTTGCTGCCCAAAATAAAGCAGCATTCTTCTTTTACTTGTTCTTCATATTTTTTTCCCTTCCTTTTCTTTTCATATTCTTCATAGTCTTTGGTCAAAGAAAGACGTATATCAGTTACTTTCTCTATTAAATCAAAACAACCATTCCATTGTTATAAAACCTTCAAATTCCATGTTAATAGAATGACTGTTGATTAAACTGTTTTGTTGTTTTTTTAAATTTTTTCTTAGTTTGTTTGTTTTAATAATGCATGAAAACTGGTGAGACAAACAGTATTGAATAATTTACAGCCATACCATTTTGATATTTATTTTATTTTATTGTTTTGTTGTATTTTTTGCCTGGCATTGGTAGCAAATAATCACCTGCAGAAGAAATCCACCCTCTGTCATCCCCACCTCAGCAACATACTTGAGCAAATTTCATGCTTCAAGGCGGAACTGTGACCTCTGATTTCTAGCATTTGTTCCCCATAATGCTAGAACTAACAGATCATGAATTCAATCAAGAAGAAAATTGATTTTCATTTTTTTAACCCCACCCCCACCTCTTTTACCTCGACAGTCTGAATTATTTTGCTGTAAGTTATTTCATTAACTATTTAAGAATTACTGTTTAGAAATTAACCCCCACCATCTCCTCAACCACACACACACACACACACACACACACACACACACACACACATACACACACACAAGTAAACTGTTTCCATATTTTTTTTAAATATTGAAAAAAAAAAACTTTTATTTCACAGTCATATTTATTTTGGGGGAGTTTGGGTTTTTTGTTATTTTGGTTAATAATAATAGTAATAATTATAATAATAATAGTAATTGCGATTATGATGATGATTTCTAACTAAGGCACTAGGCCAGTAATTTTTGAGAGTGGGAATTAGTAAATAACTTTGATCTCAATACTTAACTTATTGACCCTGAAAGGTAAAGTTGAATTTAATAGGATTTGAACTCAGATTGTAAAGAGCCAGAAGAAATGCTGCTGAGCTTTTTGTCCAATGCATTAACAATTCTGCCAGCTTGTTAACTTTCTACTACTACTACTATCACTAATAATAATAATAATAATAATAATAATAATAATAATAATAATAATAATAATTATGATTTCAAATTTTGGCACAATTTTAGAGATGGGGAGTTGGCTGATTATATTGACCTCAGTTCTTGACTGGTACTATATGTTGTTACCTCCTGAAAGGAAAGGCAAAGTCGGTTTTGGTGGCATTTAAACTCAGAATGTAAAGAGGTGGAAGAAATACTGCTAAACATTTTGTTTAACATGCTAACAATTCTGCCAGTTCACCACTTTAATAATAATAATAATAATAATAATAATAATAATAATAATAATAATAACAATAATAAACTATTTAAAAGCCATGGATACAACTTATTCCTCCTGACCAATTATATAAAAAGAGGATAAGAGATGTGTTTATTATGTGATATACAGCTTATTTGTTTTGTGGAACAAACTGTTATAGAAATGGGAAAAGAGAATGAGAGTGAGAAAGAGACTATGTGTGTGTGTGTGTGTGTGTGCAGGTGTGCTGTGATTACAGGTGTGCTAGTGAATGCATCATTACTAATTAGATAGATGACTCTTTTATTGTGGCAAGTGCACTGTCACAGATATGTAGGCAGTAATCTATTGTAGGTCCCACGTGTGCCTTGCAGAAAAAGGTTCAGCAACTGTTCAGAGCTGCCACATATATATGTTATCCCTGAAGAGCTGCAATAAAATGTGATAATACTAAATAACCAATTGTGGAATATACTAACAGATAGTAGATACCAGTAGCAACCTAATGATGGAGTTAATGAAAACTCTAACCCATTGCAAATAATTATTACACTGATTAATAAAACTGATTAAAGTTTCTTTATATCACACTGTATAATAAGCATTATACCATTGAATTTTATTAGAATTTTAATTTATGTAAAGCTGTGATTTTTCTCCTTTTTTTTTCTGGCAGGGAATAATTAATTAGGCTATTAACCTCATTTTGTGAATTAGTATAATTATATTTACTTACATGACATTGAATTTACAAGACTGTTTCACTGCCTTCAGGTATCATCTTTGTTACATCTTTGTTGTCTAATTAAATCTTAATTACCAAAGTACTCAAGATGAGATTAATATCACAATTAATAATCTTTTATTGAAATACAATTATCTACCCCCTCCTTTTGCCCCTGTTTAATGAAAGAAGAAAACAAAAAACTCAAAAAGCAACTTTTTGATTAATCTTTTATATTAAAGACAAGTCAAAATTATGTTTATAAATATGATATTGTCACCAGGTATTTTAGAAATTCTGAAATTGTGGAAAATTTCACTTCCTAATTGATTTAAAGAGTATGAATTATAAAACTCGTGCATTTTTAAAGAATGATTACTGTTGTATTAAAATAGTTATTTTGTTTAATGAGTAAGGCAAAACTGCAGAAAATGGAATAAATGTAATAACCTTTTCATCACAAAGGCTCATTATCAGAAGTAAACAAACACAGAATTATCATTCTATTTAGATACTGGCCATATTGATTGTGGTCAAGCCAGCAGAAATAGATGGGCTGGTAGTATGAGGGGAAGGGGAATCGGAAGCATCCATAACTTTCAGTGTCTATGTAAGTGGTGGAGCAGCAGTGAGTGATCAGTGATTATGATGACAGTGACAGCAGGGGTAGACTGAGAGTATTAAGGGCCCTCAGGCATAACTGCTGACTGGGCCCCTTTGAATGTGTGTTTTAGTAGAGTTAACATGTAGAGTGTGGGCCCCTCAGAGTTCCGGGCTCTCAAGCAGTGCCCGGTTGACCGATGGCTCAGTCCACCCCTAAGTGACAGTAATCATCAAGAGAAGCAGTGAAGGTGGTTTCCCAAATGGTAACAGCAGTGGTCATAGCGGTGCCAATACTATGTAGCTAACTGTTGGTCGGTTGTAGTTGTGGTGGAAGTGACCACCTGTACTGAAGCTGCTGGTGGTAGACAATAGCAGTTGCATTGGTGTGTGAGTTGGTGACAATAGTCATGGCAGCCCCCCTCCCCCCACTAGTATTGTTGGTCACTGCTACTATGATCACTGATCACTTGCTGCTGCTACCACAACTTACACAGATGCTGCAGAGTATGAATGCCACCAATTCTACTTCTACTTCTACCAACTCTTCTCTACCGCTGTCTGCACCACTACCAATATGATCAGTGTCTGAAAAGACTGATAATTCTTTCATTATTTATTACTGATGATGGGCCTCTGTGCTTGAAATAAGAATGTTATCAAATTTATTCCTTCTCCACATTATAGGAAGCTCTCCATCTTTACTCATTTTACTTCCTCATCACAATGCTTCAAGCAAGCTACAATGCTTTTCATTTATTTTGTTTTTCACTGTTTAAATTGTTAATTATTTTTTTTTGTTGTTATTTTGCTTAAATCTTAATTTTTTTACGTCAAAATATTCAGCTCCTGCCCATCAAAAAAAAAAAAATAAATAAATAAATAAATAAAAATAATATAAACCTTATCTAGTTATTGAGTTCTTTAACTCAATTAAATAAGCCAATGTGAACAAGCTATCTGTAAATTGTACCATAAATAATACTAATTCTAACTACTACAAATTTTGGTGGTGTGAAATAAATGTTTGTTTGTACATTCAGAATTTTTGACAATTACACAAAATAAATTTTGGACAGGATCTTAATGCCATTTGTAGGTGTTACTGCTTTAAATCCATCATGTTTTATAGTAATTTTTCAGGTGTGAGTCTGACAATGCAAAACAAAAAAAACAAAACAAATCAAAAATCACTTTCCTTTACCCTCCTCCCAATGCCACCAACTCCAGACATCATCTCACTTGAACCATTCCTCATTTTCTTTTACAGGTTGTTATTTATTTAATATTTTCTTTTTGTTTGTTAATCTGTACATTTTGTTTGTCTTTGTGGAAGAAAACAAATATATATTATTTTGACATTGTATTTGCAAGATTCTTTGGGGATGTCATTCTGCCTATGAAAATCACTCAAAACAAATACACACAAACACACACACACAGGTAGTACTTCACTTTTTTTTTATTGTTAGTTAATTCAATTAATTAAAAATAAAGAAGTGAACCACAGCTAGTACATATGTTTTTATTGGCACAATACCCCTCCCAAAGTTACCAAAAATAGAATATATATTTATTGAATGAAAAATGACAAACATTTTTTCAAAATTCAAATATGTTTTTGAGTTTCATTAAAGAATATCTTAGAATAATTTCACCTACAAATAACTGATATTACATTCTTATTTTTCTCTTATCCTCATTGTCATCATTCCTCCCCATCCTCCTCCTCA